>NW_019154056.1:74384-85714 GCF_001653235.2 Pochonia chlamydosporia 170
ACCTTAAGATCGCGGATTACACCAAGACAGGAAGTGATGCCAACGATGCGGACGATGACGATGCTGAAGCTGAGCCTGTAAGATGGAGTCAAGGCAGGCATTCAGCACGAGGCCGTGGTCTGGGCCGACAGCCTAGTCAGAATGCGGGCCGAGGAGCGCCGATTAAACGCGAGCCTTCGCCGTGACTGCTCTCAGTTCGAACTTGATGAGCTACAGTCACATGCGTCTCAATCGTCGCGAGGAAATAAGCGTCGACGAGTTCGTGGCGGGGCGGTAGGACGAAGTCGTGTGGAAGCATCACAGGCCGAGAGGTCGCCAGCAAACCAGGTCCAAGAGTCACGAGAGTCGTCAGCCGAGAGCTGTATTATCATCCCAGGTTTTCGATCGGCTATAACGACATAATTTTTATGATAACTTACGGTAAAAACCGAGGTTTAAAGACTGAAATATCGCCACAGAGAGGAGGAGGGGGGGCGGCACTCATGGGTCAGGGACACGAAGCCGACAGGACACTTCGTCGTCGTGATGCTTCACAACCCAGGCATTCCATAGAAATATGATAATTAAATTGATTTAAGGGTGTCAATGATCTGGTTAACCCGTGTGTTTCGCAGTGTGTCGTCGTACGTGTCACTGTGTATGTCGCTGTGCGTGCTGTCGTGATCAAGTTGATGCCACCAGTTTGTAACTTTCCGCCTGCACTGCGCAACATTCCTAATGGTGACCAGGGTGGGTTAGGTGAGTCAAAAGTGAGACACATATCTGTGCAAATAGAGATTTGTATCTGTGCGAATAGCACTGCTCTTTAGAAATTCCTGCTTCTGTACAGTGCGAATTAGTATTTTGGTGACTTCTTATTTAGTTAGTAAGTAATACATAAAAATCCAGGCTTGTGTTTGAAATCATATACAACATATTATGCTAAATTTTCATTGCGTTTCTTTAACAATTGATTGTTTTTGCAAGGGGGTTAAAACGTACCATTCGTATGGGACTTTGAAGTGTCTCGCTCCGTGGTTTGTTCCACTCTCTGGTGGAATACGTCATCTACAGTATGTGGCAATATGTATTTGACTCCTTCTTGTGTACCAATCAGCCCAAGCCACAAG
Source organism: Pochonia chlamydosporia 170 (assembly GCF_001653235.2). Taxonomy (NCBI): domain Eukaryota; kingdom Fungi; phylum Ascomycota; class Sordariomycetes; order Hypocreales; family Clavicipitaceae; genus Pochonia; species Pochonia chlamydosporia. The sequence continues at coordinate 75,494 of NW_019154056.1, forward strand.
GAAAGGAACATAGAAGGGGGTCAAATACTTATTGCCACCCACTGTATTTGTTTTCCCCTTTCCAGATTGTCATCGACTTTACCAGAACTTCGATTACAACTTATTGTGGCCCCTAGTCTTCCACGGGCGGGAGTATGTCCGTGCATCCAGAGGTGTCAGTGGCGTATGGGCTTGCATTCAGCTCAGCCATTATTGTTGCACTAAAGTCGTGCATAATCCTGCTCCATACCGGTTAAGTGCATAATGGGGGTGTGTCGCTTGCGACACGCTTACGCGCATAAAAAGGAGAATGGAAGATCAAGCAGAATGGAACAGAACAGACAACAATGAATACACTGGGCGAATGCCTACACACCCATGCAATTTTACAGTGATGCCTTTGTGAAAGTATCCACACCGTGATTCTGACAATTATCGCAATTGTGCGAATAGGGTCCTGTGCTTTGGCTGTGGCTGACCAGGGAGGTTCCAAACAGCCACGGATGTCAGTCAATAATGGGGAATAAGCTGCGCTGGGTGGAGAATGATCGACGGGGACCCCAGCAACAATGGTTGGTCAATCGGTCCGTCGGAAACGCCTCAACTTTATTTGTCCCCTGCCTCACAGCTGCGGGTTGGCTAAAGTCTTGACAATGGCCGCAACAGTATCCAGATGCCCCACCAAATTCCATGATAGTCACGCCATCCGTGACGAAAAGGTTTAGCTGCGCCCCAGTTTGTGGAGGTGGGGACTTATCCGCTACTCGTGCCACGCCCCAATTTATTGGGAACTCGCAAGCTCGCACCACCTAAAGATGGTGCTGGCCACCAAAATAACCAGACCACCAATATAACCAGAATTCCAACATTTTTTATTAGAATCGCTTCAACAACCTACAACGGCGGTCCGTTTCATAAACTGCCGCTGGTTCTAGCCTCCCAGATGTCCTCCACTTACGAGCTTCCTTGGCAGTTGCTTCAAACCACCGCTTGTATCCATTGCGCGCCCGTTGTTCCGCTGCTTGCACACGTCGCCTTGCCGCCGCCAGATCTGCGTCAACCCTTCGCTGCACCATACGCCGGCCTTCTGCCACTGTAAGCACTCCTCCTGTCTGTAAGGTCTTATTCTTCATTGCCCTGCGCCGCTTAGCCACCGTCTCGGCCAACTTGGTGCGCCCTAGATCTCTCTTTGTTTGCACTAGCTCCGTGCTCATGGCAAGCGTCCCCCGAACATATCGATCTATATCAGTAGCTATTGAAGCCATTAAGTCTGGGAATTCGTCGACAGCTTCCATAATGTTGTTGGCTAGCTTGTTAACTTGCCGCAAGGTTAGAGGAGTCTCGAATGGTGAAGATCCAGTTGGAAACTGCGGCTCAGGCGTAGGAGTGTGTGGTTGCCGAGACTCCAGGACCTGTAGGACCACATGTGGATTGAATGGATAGATTCCAGTTTTCTGAAATGCAGAGAAGATCGTACTACGCTTGAAGGCGTGGTTGCGTACATCCTTAATAGAAGCCAAAAATTCTAGCTTGGTGATGTTAGTGCAGCCGTCGCGAACTGCCAGATCCAGCGCCTTGGCATGGTAATGTTTTAGCGGCTGAAATACGCACACATCTAGTGGCTGAAGAATATGTGTCAAGTGCGACGGTAAGCCAAAAGGTATGATGTGGTGGTTGTCACAGTACTCGATAAATTCCTTAGTATGGTGCGAGCCATGGCCATCCAGGATCAACAACCGCTTCAGTCCTTTAGCTGTTGATGCCGTGTGCTTGTCAAAATGCCGAATCCATTCAAGACTCAATTCGTCATTCGAGTAACCAGTCTCTGAAACACCCAGCGCAGTATCTTCATCCAAGCCCACAGACTCTGCGTACCAACGGGCCATGTGCTTAGATCCAGTCATGATGAGGAAACCAGGGCAGTGGCGCCCGGCTGCCGAGATAGCCTCTATAGCAGTAGCTGATTCACGGTTCGTAGGAATGGCAAGGTAGTGGGCTCGCTCTCGCTTAGTCACAATCAACTGATCCTTTCCTACGCCAAGTTGGAACCCAGTCTCGTCCATATTCCAGATGTCTTCAGGGGTGATGCCATGGGTTTCAATAATCTCCCGCAGCCGTTGGAAGTACTGGTTAACCTTGTCGATATCATCTGCAACCTGGCGGTTAGAATCCAGCGTCTTCTGCTTCTTGCTGTCGTAACCGTACCGTGTAAGGAAGCGAGAGACCCAGTGCTGGCCAACTGCAGGTGGATTGCCAGCCTTAGCTTTGGAAGACCTCTCGCGCAGGATTAGATTCGCCGCGTCCCGCACAAATTCCTTGCGCACAGCCAAGCCTACATTGTCAAGCCGGTCAATATATCTACATACTGCAAGCTCTTCTGGGCGCGTCAGCAGTGTATTGTGGCCGGCAGCGCCTTTCTTAGGTTGCGGCCTTCTAGTCGATATCGCAGTCGGCCACGCGGCACGTGGAATAACCGAGTGATGATCGGGACACTCATCTCGACACTCATTTGCGCCACACACTCATTCTTGCCTGTGGCTTAGTATGTCGCTATCTCCTTCGCTTTATCTCCTGTGAGTCGTCATCCATTATTGCGGCGTAGAAACCACCTTGCGCTCGTCGTCGCTTGCTTTGAATCTCGCTGGCGATCGCTGGAGGCGCTGTAGATGATAGAAGTAGTTGGTGTGGAACTGGTGGTTCGGATTGAGACCTTGACTGCTGTGCAGGAATCTCTTCATCTGACGCCTCAGAATTAGCCCCAGATGATGAAGATACTATCACCGTAAGCTGAGTATCGCCCCGGTCGACATTCACTACGATAGTACCCTGTGTTGGCTCCTGCTCTTGGCGTTGCTGCCGCTGTGAAAGTATTATATCGTCTCTAGACTGGGCATTGCTTCTCGTCGTGCACGTTGCCCGTCACGTTCTTGCTGCTCTAAAGCAGTCAGTAGTCGTCCAGTTCTTGTAGCCTCTCGTCGACCAATTAATCGTCTATTTGGTAGCTCTTCTGGTGCAGATATAGGAATTGCGGCAATTGCCCTACGATTAGAGGCAATGGTCTCGCCTCTATTAGCCAGGGCAAGTAGCTGTTCCTCGAATCTGTCCCTCTCCTCACCCTCAAACTCATCGCGTAGATGCACTAGATTTTGCAGCGCGCTTTCTACCCTGGCTCGCTTTGGTGAGATAATGAGCTGCGTGATTGAATCGTATGAAGGCGCCCAGTCTCGAGATCTGTATACGTGACCAGCAAGCCAATACCTAGGGTGGACTAACGACCTAGGTAGAGGAATTCCTGTATCGTACGCTTTCCAGAGATCGTGATAGCATGGTAGAAGCCACTGCTGTCGCATGACACATCGACAAGGCCTAGATTCTATATCCTCTCCGTCACCAACAAGACGTTTGAGCTTTACCCACTGCTGATCAATTAGGGATATTGCGTACAGACTGACTGTACCCGTCAGCAGTTGGAATGCTCGCCTGTCAATACCGACGGCCTTCTGTGTTATCGATCCATCCTCCTCTTCTGCCATCTCGTTGTAGAAGTCTCGATTCCAGTCAGCAAGGCCTGCGGCAGATGCTGCAATAATCATGTGTCCGTGGGTAACCTGATGAATAAGTCTATTTTGAGACTCAACTGTCTGGCTTGCTCTGCAGCCAAGGTTAGTATATTGCTTAGTATAGGCGACGACAAAACGAGGTTCCTTTGTCTGCCAGTTATCCGCAATATACCGACGGTGTTCTAATTGTAAGGAATTAATCAGGAGTGTTCTATTCGCCTCAAGATCTTCAATTGTATATGAGTAGATATAGCTCTTAATCAATTGCCTCAAGCCCGCTAGCCCGTTACCCTCGTCGCCGTCGATATCCTCTCTTGTATACTGATGATCGCTGAACCAACGTACCATTGCGCTTTGCACATGCCAGGAGCAAATCTGAAGCTGTGAGTGAGGTAGTGCATTGTGAGTATCGTAGGCGCTAATCATTCCAGAGGAGTGGTCGACAATAACCACTGCTGGCTCGCAGATACCGTTGTAGTAGAATTCCGTACGCATACAGTCAAAGAAGAAGATAAATGACTCAGCAGTCTCGCCAGGGGCGTATGAGAAGGCTACTGGCATTGTCCTATTTGTATTTGTCTTGCCGACGGCGACAAGCAGAGGAAACTTCAGCTTGTTGGTCCTAAAGGTGCCATCCACAACAAGCACTGAATTTGACGTAAATCGCTGGGTGAAGGGCACGGCCTGCTCGCAGTAGAAAAAGATTTGGACTAGCTTGCGAGCGATGACGACGCCGTCTTCAATTGTGTCTTCTGTGCGTAGTCGATACTTAAAAGCACGGTCTTCTAGCGCCCGTAGTAGTGCGGTGATAGTATCATCGTTATCTTTGACATCCTGGGGGCATAGCCGCACTAAGTTGTAGTAATCTCGCTTTTTGATTACCAGCCTGGTTGCCTCCTCTTTTAAAAGCTTACGAGCCTTAGAGTATGGTAGAGTTTGAGTCTTATACTCGCGAGCGACAGCGAGAAGTGACTTATAGTCATCTATAGACTGCTTGTGGGCGCTATAAGCGAACGGAGATATTGGAAACTGATGGCCAGTGTGATCATCACGAATCCACCTCCCGATCCATTGCTTTTCATTATTGCGTCGATTAATTTTGCGATATGACACAAAGTAAGCCAGTTCGCATCCATATCTGGCATCGTTGCGATCCCTCTGGCGATTGCTAATAATGTGACCGGAGTCTGCATCTCTTGTAACTCGAGGTTCTAGCCCTCGCTTATTTGCAGTAGTCTCAGAGTGATGAGAGCACTTAAAAGTCGCGGAGACACCTTTCACTGAGCGAAACGTCACAAAGAGACACCCGGCAGCGAAGCCGTATGTGTTCAGTCTCCGAAGACAGTCATCTGCTGACTTGAACACTTCCCCAGTCTTAGGCGTGTCGAGCCACGCCTCCTCTTGCTGTAAGCAGTGCTTTAGCCACGTTGAACGAAGGTGAGGAGCGATGGTAGTATAGGTAGCAGACTGTTGAAGCCGTAGGGCAATACTGGAAGTGATCATTTTATGATAGAGGGATGCTCAACTGTTACGTGGATGGGAGCGAGCAATTTGGGGTTGTATGCTTGATTTTGTATGCAATGATAGACTCAGGTTGGCATCTTATATCTCTGCCAACTCGCAGCCGCCTGAGCTAGTCGTAGGCAGCCGAGACATTGCAGGCAGAAGGTGAGTTGCCTGAAGCTTTCATGATGACGATGCTTTTAACATTAACACCGTGAAAGTCCTTGAGATTAGACGTAGTTACTGCAATATGCGTAGGTACATTAATACATGCATCTCAAGAGGAGGGATTGATTGGTGGTTGACGACCCACCGAAATGAGTGTGTGGCGCAAATGAGTGTCGAGATGAGTGTCCCGATCATCACTCGAATAACCGCGCAACCGCGGCCACTTTTGCGCCAGGAAAATCCTCAAAGTACTGAAGAGCCTCTTGAATACGCGACTCCATTACGACCAGCCAAAATTTCAAGAGTTGGTGGGCAGGATAGTGGAAAATACATCAGAGGTTGGAAATTCTGGTTATATTGGTGGTCTGGTTATTTTGGTGGCCAGCACCATCTTTAGGTGGTGCGAGCTTGCGAGTTCCCAATAAAGTGGGGCGTGGCACGAGTATGACTTGCGTGAAGAGTGAGTGTGATGTGCTGAATTGAGTCGATGAGGGGTATTCAAACGCCAACGCTAGCTGCCCGGCGCCCTAACTCTGATTCGTTTCCTCAAGGCATTGGCGTTCCCGCAGGGACCGGTCTCCTGTGTTAAGTCAGCCTACGGCTGAAAAATTTCTGCGCCACTCCAAGCCACATTTCTGCGCCACATCAACATAACAATGAGGTCGCAACTCAAGGGTCATTCTGCTTGGCGAGGCAACCGGTCCTCGGTTCCGCATTCCATGTGAAGCCGATCTCATCGGTAAACACGACTCTGATAGCTTGTCGGGCTGGAGCTCCTCTTCCAGCAGCGCAGGATTCAGCAGACCAAAGACGCTGCTTCTCCCATACATCGTCTTCCTAGATGCGAAGCCGCCCTCGAGTGTGCTCTGCATCCAATCAATGCGGCTTTTCCACGGCTGCTGATCGTGCGGCATGTACGCTAGAATGTGGACCGTCTGGCAGCCTTTAATTGTCGGGTTCAATAGGGAACTCGTCATAGCCTTCTTCGCCCAGGTCCAGGAGACTTTCAACGAGATGGACAAAGTCCTGTGAGTTCGAACCCAGGGCTGCCTTTGCTGTTGGCTGCGGAGTGATGGACGCGGCAGCCATGGGCGGGCGGGCGGAGCGTAAGCGCGCGTTGGCTAATGGAATCTTGGGTCTGGCCAAATCATCTAGTTATAGGCACTGACTCGGCCATATTAATACGGCGTCCTCATCTTCATAATGTCCTTGCACGTCGCGTACGACAACCTGCCCCAGGAGAGCCCGGACATGCGCTCCATCAATCACCTAATGAACAAGGTCATGACGGAGTAACATGGGTTTAACGTTGCGGCATAGCACCAAGGTATGTAAAAGGCTTTTGCAGATGTATCTTTGTATTTGTAAGAGCCGCCTAGTTTGGTTTCGGAGAATACTGAAGACATGAGATTTAGTCAACTACGCAAATTGTTTATAGACTGGCGCTATGCCTGTCAGTAGTTGACCGGGTGGGCTGGTACGTGCGGTCGCTTGGTGCATTTATATGCAAGTGAAATATTTGCTAGCTGGGCAATAGCAATAATTATCTCTTGAATGGACTACTATCCTAGCCTAGGCCAAATATGCGACAATTATCTTTGTCGCTTTCCATGTTGGAGACCTAAACTGTGATCAGGATAACCACAGCCTCAACATACCACAGAGTAGTGGACGAATCTCGTGGCGCGTGGCCCGCCAAACAATATTCCTGAGCGATTTCGTACCTCTTGAAGCGAAAAAAGCTTCCCTAATCCCAGTCCTTCGCAACCAGCCATTGATCCTCAACCTTCAATATAGTACTTTCGATGAGGTCGCAGTCTCTGTGGCCCCATTTCCTGCGGTAAACCTCGCGACCCGCCTCAGTTAGCAAATCAATTGCCTCAGCGATACCCCTGGATGGGTAATAGAAAGGTTCGCCTTGACCACCAACCTGGCTGACTTGCCAGGTGTTGCGACCACGATCTCCAAGCTTGTAGCGCCGCATTTGCTCCGCTAAAGCTTTGAGCTTTTTGTAGTACGCGTATTCGTCGTTAAGGCTGCGCTTTTCATTCAGCTCATCTGCCCGTTTTCCTCCATCTGGCTTGGGATCCGGTGGGTTGGGGTCTCTGAACGCGGGTTCGACAGTGTGATTGCGGTAGAAAGCTTGGAAGTCGTCAAGAACAGTATTAACATCAATAATGATGCCGGCCTTGGCATCATTCTGAGTCCAGTTGCGCATGCGAAGTCGCGAGTACATGTCGCAGTCGGTCAGGTAATAAGGGATAAAGGTATCCCAGCCGCCGACATCATCGTATGCCTCGCGATTGACGAGCGTTAGGTGGTCGTACGCAAAGAATTTTTCTGCCCATCGTTCATTGCTGTTCATGGCATGACGGAGTTCAGTCAGGCAAAGCTCATAGACGGTTTTGTACCCTTCCTTGTTCGCTCCTGGGGTAACGCCTTCGAGACCGTCTTCGTATGACAGCACCAGAACGTCCATGTGGGACCAAAAGTAAAATGGCCAATTGTGCTCATGGGACAAGTGGATATAAAAATTCTGAAGTTGCGCAAAGTTCATGAGCACAGGCGTTCGTATGATATTAACGCCCAGGTTCTTTAGCTGGGCGTAGTCGAGGTGGAAAGGATTTTGTAGCGAGAGCTTTCCTTGTTCGTTGGCGCGCTGCGCTCCTGTATTTTCGATAACGTGTATCTGCTCTGGAGGCCACCCTGCCGTGATATATGATACGACAGCCTGAAGTAGTATTGGCCAGGTACGCGTGAAGCCGATAAGGAGAGGCGGAGCGTAGTTGATGCCATATTTCTTGTGGAGCTCCCTCTTTGGCGCATTCCACGTCGGAACAGGGGGCGGCGTGGACGCCGCGAGTGCTGGAAAAGGGTCCTTGATAGGTAGAGGTATCCAGGATGGCTTCGGCAGATATTTCGGTCCCGGTGCAGCCTTCGTCTCGGCTGCGTTTGGTGGAGAAACATATTGAAGTAGCTCCCCGCGTCCGACCTTGGTGTATGTGATAAGTAATAGCACAGTTAAGGATGCAACGATGCTTGCCACAAGGGCATGGCGGCGACCTGGCATGGCGTTCTTGAGGACTGTGATCCGAAGGCGGCCGATTCCTCGGAATTGATAGCTACGCATCACCCCCTTCGAGTTCAGGTTCCAAGTGAACATGAACGATCCATGGAATGTTATGACATCGGAAGGTATACGCAATAACCGTGGATCGTGATAGGCGCCGCAAGTTAGTGATACCAATCTTTTCGCTGAAGTCTCGAGACGGTCGCTGGCACAAAAGACAAGGACGTTGGAGTTGCACACTATTGTGTACAGTATATGGGAACCATGTGAAAACAAAAATAGGTTGTGGGAGCGAAGCACGAATTCGATCGTGAATAGTCAAACCTCGACACAGCCACTCTCGTCAAGTGGACCCACACACCTGAAACCATGCGTGCGTGGACAACAGACACCACCATCCCTGTAGCCACCTGCTAAGGCTCTGCGAGTACCTTGGACCTCATAACCACAGTCTCCCTTTCCAAACTTTCCCTTCAAAACTGGCCACTCACAAGGACACTTTCACGTGCCTATGACCTCCGTCGCCACCTACCTGGTGTATAAACACGCATTTAAAACTTCACAAGTGCTCAGGCTAGTTCCGAAAGGCATCAGCGGACCCCGTAAGGGACCGGTGTCCCGTTGGCGTATGGCAATTGCAGTGCTACCAGTAACCGAGGGCAAATGCCTGCAACTACAGGGGCTACCCGTAGCATGGCGAGTGCCAGTAATAATAGAATGCAATTCTGGGGGTTGCCAGTAACGAGGCTTCGATGGGACTATCATCGCGAAAAGATGGAGGCTGGGCTACGAAGCGACTTTCTGCGTTGTCAGCTCTGGCATCATCGACGGCGGCCAATACGGATACGGATTTTTATTTCGCCCGGAGGGAGATCCCTAGAGGGCTTGGTCGGGAAGCTATTTACGGTTCGATAAAGTTGGTACATAACACCTCAAGCCCCACGCTTTCTCTTACACTGATTGGTTCCGCCTCGTCGTTATCCTGTTCCTTGACAGGCCTGCTTGAAGGCCAATTCCTCAAGTGTTCAGCGTCCTATCCTCAGCAGCTGAAGCACGGTCCGCCAATGTCGAGGCTGTTTATTGTTAGTATGGTTGCATGTAGGTTCCCTAGTCCTATGGCCGCTGCTCTCGAGCGAGTCTTCCCGTTGCCATTGCGAATTTGATCACTGCCTTCACTGCTCGTGTGGCCGGCTTCCACTTGTCATCATCAGACGGTGCTTTCCCTCCCAAGAAATATGAGAGATTCCCTATCTTCCCCGATGAGCAATCGAGGAAGATCTCCCGTTGCGCTGTCCACCTTCTGCATCGAAACAGAAAGTGTTCCATTGTTTCAGGTGCTTTGCCACATTCGCATAAGTCTGATTCCACCACCCCGATTCTATGGAGGAAGCCATTCAGTCTTGCCATGCCGGTACGTAATTGCACCAGAATGTCCGATTCTCTTCTCTCCAGCTGGTCGTACAATGCTCGTGTGTGCCTACCCGGAAGTGCAGCATCAACTCGTTTCGAGTACTTACCCACTCCCTCCGGGAGCTCTCCTAGTTGCTGTTGGGCCAGCTTTGGCCAGTCGTAGCTTTGTCGACTAGCTTGGTATGGTCGTTCATCTGGTGTCTCACCACACATTGCCGCTCTCTTCGCTGCTGCCTTGGCGAGCGCTTTTAGTGTAAAATCTTCGTTCTCCGCCGGCACCCACATGAGTGAAACAGAGCAGCCTCTCCTTTGAAGATACTGGGTACGTTCGTATATCTGGCGTATAGTGCACTGGCCGGATTGTTGCCGTGGTCGTCGGATAACTTGTAGTGCCGATCGGTTGCTTGTCATTAAAATCAGATCCCGACGATGGAGCCCTGCAGGCATGCATTTAAGCACCATCGCAATAGCTGCCAGTTCCGCCGTGTACGGATTCTGCTCATCCCGTGTTCCAACGGTGACGGAGTAGCT
>NW_019154056.1:85814-109656 GCF_001653235.2 Pochonia chlamydosporia 170
AAAGAGTTGTCTAGCCGTTCGAGGTGAAAGCATCTTCAATCTTCTCAGACCCATGGCAGCCGTGAGGCCTTTGGCAGCTGCTCTAGTCATGTGTTCTTTGTACCGCAGGTTTGCGTCCATTATTACCCCCAAGATCTTTACACTATTTTGTGGGTTTACTTCCTTTCCTTTGATCAGATATGGTTCGTCACTGGACCGAGCAGCAGTCCTTGTGAAATGAATTACTGCCGTCTTGTCTGCTTCAAATGTTGCGCCGCTGCATGCCTCCCATTTGAGGGCATCACCAATGACTGATTGAATGCCAACCCGGTTATCCTCTGCCGTTGGCCCGGTCACCCAAGCCGTATAATCGTCCACAAAGGCGATCGAGCCACCATTAGCGTTGATTTTTCTTTGCACCAAGTCTGCGTTGAAGAACAGGAACAAGATCGGCGAAAGTGGTGATCCCTGAGGCAGACCGGACTGAGACAACTCTCTTCGTTCCGACGTGTGCCCATTTACTACCACGCAAGCTGTCCTGCCGGAACAGAAGGCGTCCGTCCATCTGACCAGACCGACTGGTATGCCTCTTGCCAACATCCTTTGCAGCAGCCGTTCTTTGCACACTCCGTTGTAAGCGCCTTTCACGTCAAAGCTTATGAGGCTGAGCACCTTGCCAGCCCTCCATGCCTTGTATATCTGTTCCTGCAGAAGCAAGAGCGCTTGCTCGGCTGACCGTCTTTTCCTCGCTCCGAAATGGTTCGCGGGCAAGAGTCCACAGGTCTCGACTGCGTAGGAGATCCGTTCTGCGATAACTGCTTCCATTATTTTGCCTAGTGTTGACAGGAGAGATATTGGTCGCCAGGCTTTCGCTACCGTGTAGTCTCCATTGTCTGACTTCTTGAGCGGGATGATCTTGGCACTCCTCCACTGATGCGGTACCACGCCGTCTCGGAGTGAACGGTCAAAAAGAGTCCAGACTCGATACTTCACCACCGGCCATAGGCGTTTCCACACCATGGCCGGCAAACCATCCTCTCCTGGAGCCTTCCAAGGTTTTGCCGCCATTATCTTTTCCTCGATTTCATCCAGCGTGAGGTCCGGCATTGACAGGGCGTCGCGTTGCGGTCGTCGATCTTCTGCATCAATCCGTGCTGGCAGTGGCGGGAAAAAGGTTTCAAGCAGCTCCTGGGCCTGTTCTGTATTTTCTTTAGCTATCGATCCGTCTTCCTTCCTCAACGGTGGCACCTTGTCCTCCATGGTGTCCTTGCCTGCTTGGAGGTACCTGGCCGCCTTCCAAATATTGGCATCTTCTGCCAGGAATCCCTCCCAGTGAGCTTTCTTCTGTTTCCGAATCCCATCGTGGTATTCTTTGGATGCGTCTTTAGCTCGAACTTCCAGGTCGGGACTTGCCCTACCTGTTCGCCGTTGTGTTCTTGCTTGGTTTCGCCAGAACGTGTAAATCTGACGAAGGCGTGTTAAGTCCTTTGTCCACCAGCGTTAGTTGAATCCCATGATCACGTATATCTGCCTGTAGGCAGGAGCGCCACTGGGAGACTGCCTGCCAGGCAGGCAGTCAGTAGCGCCGTATGGCATTAGGCAGATGGAGGGGATATCACAACTATAAGTAGTTGTGTTCCCCTCATAGATAGAGAATAGAAACACACTTGTTCTTAGCTCAGAGCTTCCAACTGCGTTTTGCATAAGGTGGTGGTTGCACTCGAGGTGTTAATTCGTGGGTTGCCTCTAGCATAACTTCCATCAACTGGTCGGTCTGCGTCTGCACGTCGACCGTCCAGGGTAGTGGTCGAAGATTGTCCTCCACCCTGGCCGATATCATTGTCCACGGAGCATTCTTCAATAAGAGTCTATGCGTCACTGTCCTCTCGGGCATCGCTATGTCGAACGCAGTCCGAATTGCTCTGTGGTCGGATCCGTGCTCGGTTGGGTGGATGCCACACTCCACCATCTCCTCCGCCAGCTCTGACGTCGCAAGAACTAGATCGATAGTGGTTTCTGCATCACGGCCCTGCCACGTCTTTGTGCCCCTTGGCAGTAGACTACAGAGGCCATGCTCGTTCATCAGATCAATAATAGGCTCCGCCTCACCCTGTCTTTTGGCTGACACGTCATCTCCTCCCCACAGAAGATCATGACGATTGAAGTCTCCCGCTAACACCACATCCGTACGTCGACCTGTCCCGTTTCGAAATTGCTGAATCAAGCCATGCAATTGTCCCGTTGCCGATTTCAGGGCTCGCTCATCTCTCCCCTCCACGTACACCGATACCACCAAGACTTCTCGCCCCTCCAATCGCAGCACCGCCGCTGTAAGATCGGCCGACGGTACAGGCATCTGATCCACCTCGATATCTCTTCGTACCCAAAGCATGCTCCGAATTGGCCACTTCGTATCCTCCGTGTGTGTAGGTATTATCCTTGTCCAGTTGCTATGCCCCAATGGGACTGTAAAAAACTTTACCGTCTATTGTCCTTGCGTACGGTTCTGATACCGCAAGCACTGCGTACTCCTTTAGGTCTGGGTCGTTCATCAAGCTAAGCTGTACGGGTTCTTGCTTTCTCACATTGAGCTTAGCATACGAAGGGCCCTATTCATTGCTTCGCGTGTTCCTCACACGGCAATTCCAGCTGAACGATTCGTGTGGTCCGCCACACAGAACGCACTTTGGTTCCACCGCATGGCACTCTTTATGGTGATGACCGGGTCTCGCGCACCTTCCGCAGACCTCAGGTTTCTTGCATGTGAACCTCTTGTGGCCAATCTCCTGGCACTTGTAGCATTGCACCGGTCCTATCCTTGGTTCAAAGACGTTGGTCTTGGCCGACTCCCCGGCTAGGTCGAAGTAGTGGTTATCAAGCAGCCTCCTCGCATCGCCCCCTTTGGTCACGTACACTACCATTGACCCGTACGCTTTACCAGCTTCTCTCTTGCTTAGCCATGATATCTTTGCTATGTTCACGTTGTTCTCGGCACCAAGCGCTTCGGCAGCGCCTGGTAGGATGTTACCCTCTTCGTCCACGACCGCAGTTCGGTTGGCGTTGTCGACTTTAACCGGGTAGAGTTGATCTCGCAAGACACGAGCTCCTGGCACGACGGTTTTCTCTGCAACCTCCTTAACCAGTTGCAGCTCGGCTTCATTTCGACAGATGACCTTGATGCGGTCCTGGTTCCTCGCGTCTTTAACCGCTGCAGCACATCTCCACGTCTCGTAACCCTCCTTCGCCCTCACTTCGCCCTCAATCGTCTGCCTAATCGTACCAACTTGGGCCTTATGCTTGTCCTGTTCCGTAACTCTAGAAACGTCTATTGTGCAGTGCAGAGTGTCCGTGAATGATGAGGGTGTTGTTTGCATTGATGACAGAGACCGTATATTTGTTGGTTGGCTCAGTGGCGGTGTTCGCGCGATCTCTGCGTACGTTGCTTGCGGGCTGCTTTGCGCCGAGGTCGCAGCAGTTTTCATAGTCTCTAACTGCTCTCGAACTTGCTTTAGTTCTTCTCTGGTGTTATGGAGTTCATTTCGCGATTCCTTGGTCTCGCGGCTATAGTCTTCCTTCAGTTCTCTCACTTGTGCCTGGAGCTCCCGAATCAAGTCTTCCTGTTAGAAGATACAAGCGACAAGGAATACAATCATCAGTTTTCGGCTTCAGTAATCGACCACAACCCCCCCCCTAGTGAGTTAAGTGGGGCATCGTGAATCTAACACCCGGCCACAACCCAAGATGCACGCCACTGACGCCACCCAGTCTGCATCCCTCCATGAGGGATCACAACCAGCAGCCCAGAAGGATCTACAAATGCTTGGATTTTATACGCACGTGGTGAAAATCTTAACGCCACCTGAGGCACAGCACACGTCCTATCCCTATCTGCAATCCCCACTTCCTCCCACACTACTGCTGCACGCCCAACGAGTTCTCGTAATAAAGTGGGTCCTGCCACGAGTAAATACCTTGATGGCCTCCATAAGTCCATTGTGGAGATGCACTTGATTTCAGCTTTCTCCTGGCAGACCCATGCACATCAAGTTTAAGCCTAAAGCCTGTTGGAGGCCTTGAGATACGATGGCACAGCCACTATTCTTCCCACCCAACAAGAGGGAAGAGTGAGGCAACGGGCGATCCATGAGGCGGTGCATGGGAAACGACACACACGGCCAGAAGTCAAGACTGATCGTCTCAACATGCGGAGTTAATACCCACGAGCCTAATAAGTAGGTGGTCTGGTTTACGAGAGCCCAATGTATGATGGCCACAGTTCTCTACGGCGCTTTTAAATATATGGCAGCAAGACTGTGGCACGCTTGAAGTCATCCTTTGCAGTTCGAATCTAACAGAAGCATTTTCTAGTGTTAGCACTTCCGTGTTGACATTCTGTACTCCACCAAAACAAGAGAATCTAAAACTGGATCACCGCTATATACTGACTATTTGTGTCTGGTAACTAGCAGCTGCACCGGATTAATTTTGTTGTCAGTGAACAGATTATCGCCATACCTCCGGCTAGTTGCAGATGTCAACACGAACGAACAACTCCGTAACCCAGAGCGAAAGGGAATGCTCAGCAAAACTCAAACGCAAGTCCTGCCTCGATACCCAACAGGTTCATTATAAGTCGACCCGGCAGAAAACCCCTGTGGGATATAATCGGCATGGTCATGACGAGTTGAATCCTGCACAAATTGTATGTGGGGGTTATCTCCCAGGGTGGTTTTCCATACAGTATTGCAAGGGTTTTTCAATACAAGGTACATACTATCCATACCGGAGAGTATCGACAATACCCTTTCATACCCTCGCCTTCATCCTTACAGGGTATGTGACACATATAGCGCCTCAATCTGTAGCGAGATTAGTGGCTGGCATACGTATCGTTTTAATGGTCAAACCCCTGAGCGATTTCATCAAAGAGTATTGCAATACTTTTCCATTCTGGACAGGATGTACCATGTATTGAAAAACCCTTGCAATACTGTATGGAAAACCACCCTGTTATCTCCAGCACGGCGGTCAATGGGGCTGTGGCCAGGAATTCATCAGCCTTGAATCATTTAATCGCCATTTACGCTCCCAAGCTGGGAGCCACTGTATTAAACCGCTATGGGACGAAGAGCGCATGGAAGGGCCGCATGAGTTTCAGGAGCTCCTAGCGTCATATAGCAGTGAGGAAATGTTAGCGGCGGCTCCAGCAGGAAACGCCAGGGCTTTTGACGAAACGCAACTTATTGGAGTATCTGCACCTGCGACTACGCATCTACCTGGTGTATCCGAACTCGTGAACGGTGAAGCTTCAGAGCAATTGGAGGTGAATTGTGACGTCCATCGGGATGACTATTGGCAGATTGCTACACCTGGTCCAGCATACGTACTGTGGTGGTATGCCTATACTGCGGCGATGTCCAGCCGTTTTGGACAGTAGAGTCCCCCGTCGGATAAGTATGCCACTTTTTATAGAACAGGCAAACTCGGTGTAATGCAATTGCTAGCTGTCATAATGTCGATCTACAAGATGCTTACCTGGTGATGGGTATCCAACCAGGACAAGAGCGTCTTGTCGGATAAAACTGTGCCTCTGTTAATTGAACAAGCAGACTTGGAGTAATTGCTAGATGTCATAAATTCATAGATATCGGGAGATGAGAGGCTTGCCAACCACTTGGAATTTTATCAGAAGGCTGGTAGTTATGCTTCTGAACTTAGATGAATGACGTGAATCCCTCTGGCAAGAGAGGACAACGAACAAGAATACAATGTCATTACTGATACTTCAATGAACTGTAGCTAACAATGATCTCATAACGTGACAACAATAGCTATGCTAAGTGTCGATCACCTTGGACCCGTTGTGATGGCAATGCAATTCGAAATCATCACAGGTTAAAGTTGAAGAAGAACACCAATGTGGAAAAGGTCCAGCCTGATGGAGAGCTGAAGATAAGAAGTCAACTCACATAAAACTGTCAAGAGTAAACCAAAGTGCGAACTTCCATGCAGAGTCTGTGAATAACCGTGCTATATATAACATGACCATAGTGCTTCGAATTATGCTATTACCATATGTACCAGGTCTAAAATGTCAAGTTCTATCCAGTCTAGGTTCCTGGATGTCTCATGTGAATATAAAGGCCTGCAGTAGGGAAATACCTAGCGGTAGCAGAACTCAATATCTAACCCGGGGGTTGGAAAATGTACGGTGAAGAAAACCAACGTTGCAAGCCCCAGCAGTTTGCAGCCATAACCGGATGAGTCTCCGTGACATTGCTGTCGTTGCGGCAACTACGTAGGCACTCCACTGTAACTTGCTGGAAAGGTCGTCTCATGAAGGATGCATCCTGGAAACCCTGAAGTTTCGTAATGTTGCAGGCAGAGACCATTGCAACAACGCAAACAGTGAAATCCTGGCTATCAGCGGGGTTGCTGGAGGATTACCGCGGGTTGTTGACAGTGTTCCTAATAGGCGGTCCGTCCAGTCCAGAGATCGCAAACTGGACCGCCTACCAATGCAGCAGCCTTGGACTGGACCGCCTACCAGTCCAAAAGACGTGGACTGGACCGCCTGTCTTATACGGTCCAAACAGACCCATTGACATCTACTGCACACTAAGGTCACAATTTAGCCGGATATGGCACGCTAAAAAGTAGTTGGCTGCTTTATTATACTCCAGTTACTTATTATGCCGTTCTCGTCTTATTACTGAAGACAATGTGCGCAATGGTCATAATGATAGGAGCAAACACGCGCGTCCAGTCACGTAGGTAGACGTTGCGACAAGACGTGGAATTGCCCACCTATCAAGGCTCGTGTCCCGCATCAGCCTTGCTTTTTCTGATTGACGAGGTGGCCCACCATCAACCACAAGCCCTCAGCTCTATTCAGTTATGCAGTCCATATAGGCGGTCCAGGCGGTCCAGGGTCCTCAAACTGGACCGCCTGGTCCACCAAAAACGCTGGACTGGACTGCTTAAAACAGGCGGTCCAGGCGGTCCAGCCCATTTGGACCGCCTATTCGGAACACTGGTGGGGGGTTTCAACTGGGATGTTTTGCGCGATAACTCAATGAGTCCAGTGATGGATAGAAACGTATTGAAACTGAAACCGAGCTTAGTATCAGTTTCAGTCACTGAAACTGACGTCTGTTTCGGTTTCGTTTCATATGTTTCATATGTTTCAATACAGTTTGCACGTATTCCTATCCTAACGGACAAGCAGCGTATGAGTACCGCTGTTAACTGGATAAAATGGCCAATCATCTAGTCACTCTGTTCCAAACTAACCTCAGCTTCACTAGCCTCTTCTCTGTGGCTGTCTTCTTGCAGCACTCCAAGGGCGTCATCCGCGTGTTGAGAGCAGTGAAGTAAATAGTGCAAAATACCGTATACGATATTTTTTCGACCTCACACTGCACTGTATTGTTTAGGAATTTGCTGCACTGCACGGTATACGGTATTGCACTGTATTTGAGCAATATCGTATTGCAATATCGTATTGCACGGCGTGCAAAGAGCCGCATGGCCCAGGCATGAAGCTAACCAAATTGAGTAAGGGTTGAGGTTCTACAATGTCTCACCAACCGTAAATTATGAAGCTATTCGCGGCCAACATGTAATAGTTTGCTTTTTCCGAGAGACGAGAGCGCTTCGATGTACGCTTCTTCTTCTTGAATTGAGAGGGCGACAACGGCGAAGTATACGTTTCTCCCATGTCAGAATCTCCGTTGTCGCTGGCAGCTGATCAGAGACCCAATCAACTAAATCAACTACACGGCATCTGTCAATTTAGAGTAAGTGTAGATTAGTAATGAAACTTTGAATGTAGTGTATCAACGGACACCTCAAATGTAGTTGATTTAAGTGTAGTTGACTTCAGTGGATGGAGGTTTGTGGCGGCATCATCCAGAGTCGCGGCGTAGTGGGGCAGCGCATGATGGCACTAAGTTAACGCGTCTACACGTCCACGCGCTTGCTCATACCTCTTTCCTCTTCATCTTGGTTTTCGTGCAATATAGTGGCATTATCTCTTGAGTTGATCTCATCGCGCCCGTGTCAGGGTTGGCCACAGTGACGCTAACCATCCCCTCGCATTAAAAAGTGTCAGAGACGACATATTCTAACAAATACCTCCCTCTTAGAAGGAGGTGATGTCCACTTTTGCTGGCTGGTACAACAAGTAGGGCTTCCCGAGGCTCCTCTGGTGCGAATCTACCTTCGGCTGCTCCCGTCCCCTTCCCTTCATTCACTCTTGTAGCACTCGAATCGCCTCTTCAATGGCCAGCTGTTTTCGCCGCGGCAGCGAGCCACGATAGCTCCCGTCTTCTGAACTCATCATCATTAAGATGGATGCCCTCGAGCTCTTTCTTCTCCTCTATGATCGAGAGAAATAACGGATCTAGGTCGTTGATAATGCCTGCCCGAAACCACGACCTCAATACCTGACACATCCCAACTGTTTGCGCCTGAAGATTGCACCGTTGGGGAACAACCATCTGCCCTGCTGCCGAGAACATCCTCTCACATTCTGCAGACATTGATTGTATTGTGACAAAGTCGAGGGCCATTCGGGAGAGACGAGGGTATTGCAGGCGCTTCTCATGCCAATACGCTATCGGATCTCGCACAGTCTTGTCAGTGCTCTCATGGCTCGATTGCCATCGTTCGTATTCGTCGCCAATCGTGTCGTCGTCCAGTAGAGGCTCTGTCTGTATGGAGTCGATACGGGACTGTTCGCAATGCTCTTCGAAGGCATTGTAGTATTGCTTCTGTCGTTTTGCAACAGGCTCGTCATTTGAGGCCACCACAATATGGAAATCTCGATAGGACTCGTCCCACACTTCTTGAACTATCCTTTTTGCAGATCTGATCCAGTCGGGCTTATGTACCCAGGCCTGCTCGAACCATCCCCATCTGTATGCCGGGTGGAGTGCGAGGGCGGTATAATATATCGGTGTTGTGTCGAGAATAGTGTAATACTTGTCTAATTTCTCCCAGGCCATATTTATGCCGATCCTGAACTGTTCGGGGTCAGGAAAATCTTTTGCCATCGCCTTATATTTTTCGAGCTTGCCAAGCAGGAATTCAAACCCATTGATCACATCCCAAACGTTCCCATATGAACCAGTATAACCCCTCTTGCGTTTCCTGATTAAACCGTCGCCTTCTAGAGTCTTGACTGCATCTTCATAGTATCCAAGGATCGTCGCGAAGTGTTGAAGTACAGACCAATCGTTGGCCGTAAGTTGGTTCTCGTCTCTAAGGATTCGAGGCCGGACAGCCGACTTTTTCAACTGGCCAGTTCTTTTTGATGTATTCTCCTCCTCCCATTGGATTCGGAACTTCGCGACTAGCAGTTCGAAGTACCTTCGAAGTCTCAAGGCGCGGCGGATCATATAGAGCTGGGAAAGCCAGCGCGTATCGTTATCTAGCACTACCGAGACGGGGCTTTTTGACCGTATTTTCGGATCGTCCGATATGGATATGTCGTACTCTTGAAGTTCTTTCAATAGGTATGTCAGTCTGTCCGATCGATTAATATCTACGACGAAATTATGGAGCTTCCCAACCGGCCCTTTCTGTCGCCAAAGTTCGTATTCGGCTTCAGACAGCGCTTCTGCACCAGAAAGTTGTTCTTCGAACGCGTCTGTATCCTTCCCGAACAGTAGTGCCTTCGCAGACAGATTGACTATATGGCCGAAGCAGCGGCCTCGCCTTCGAGCGCCATTGAAGCCGAGCTTTTTGCCAATAGCCTCAAGTGCTGTGTCGTTGTTCTCGGCATTGTCAAGGGTAAAATACCCAATATTCTCCTCGATGCCAAAAGCCTCGATGGTATAAAGGACTTCTGTTGCAATGTTGTTCCCCGAATGTCTGCGGACTTCGGGGACCCCCAGAGCGACCTTGTGGGGCTTGCTATTCTCGTCCCTGAAGAAGCACACGATACCGTATAACGAGTGTCGATTCCGCGCCCTCCATCCGTCAAAGCTGACGTGTATTAAGCCGGGGCTCTTTCGCAGGGCTTCAATGACGCGCGCCTTGTGCTTTTTAAATTCGGAGTTGATGAGCGCGCGAACTGTGGTATCAGAGATGTTGGCGTTCGTGATCTTGACTGCAGGGTTAAGGTATTCGAAGATATCCCGGAGTCTCTCATGTTCAACAACACTAAAGGGCTGATTCGTGTCGACTATCCACTCGATCAGGAGACGTTGAAAGTGATTTCGATTAAATCCGCGTATCATAGAGTTGGCAATCGCCTGTTCTCGAGGTCTTAAAGGGTCGAGCTTCCATATATCCACAATCGATCTTGGCCTCTTGCTCCCTGGCTTCTCCTCGGCTTTCTTTTGCAAGCCGGACTTTGTCTTGTTATCTGGTGCAGATATTCCGTGATCCTTGTATAAGTGATTCAGCGCATTCTGAAGGCCAATAGCAACGAAATTCTTAGGTCTGGGGTCGTTCTTCTGAATACACGGCTTGCAGACCCATCTGCGCTCGTCGTCATGTTGTATGTCGTATCCATATTCCCAAGCCCATGAGTAGTTGTCTTTGCTTCTTTCTGACCATACCCAACCCGGAAAATGTCCCCAAAGACGCGTATCGTACTTATCAGGAGTGGGCAATGTCGTCGGCGGCGGGGAGAACGGCGTCAATGAGCTCTCGGCAGAAGAAGCAGGCGTGGAAGGCACTGGGAGTTCGAAGTCAATTGGGACATCATCGATAGAAATTGGGGACGATTCTAGGAATTCCGAAGCGCTCATGGTCATAGTAAACATAAAGACATAATGTGAAAGTGTCACGGACTAACTCGTTGCCGTGCACCTGGGTTGATGGCAATGCTGATAACGCCACCAAATGAGGGTCTCACAACCAGCCCCTGAGCATTGACTGCCCAGTTAACCACCATAGTAGAGAGTCCACCCCTCGAGAACGTCTGCTCTCTCTTTTTTGTTAGCTGAATGAGCCGCGTGTCCCCTTACGGAACTTACTGGGGCCGACCGGCGACCCCTTACAGAAAAGAAGCGATGATACTTGTTGTAGATGGCCAGAAATAGGTGTTATGTGATGATCAAGCAGGTGCTAGCTAGCAGGAAGATATTTCAATAAACTAGGCATCAGCCATCGTTCCGCTACACGTCATTCAAAACATGGCAATACGGTTCCAAGATGGGTAAAAAGATGCCGAAGTCAATCAACCAAGGATCAACAGACGCACGACGCAGTAGCGGAGGCTCTACCTTAAGGCACTTTGGTTAGAATACAAATTACGGATGTAGAATAGGGGGAGGAAGCTGACTTGTCGTCTCGCCCGCAGCCGAACCTACCCTGAAGCTAAGTTCGAGATCAAATGTGCAGCCCTTTAACCATCAACAGTTACACTGAAATCAACTAAATCCACGTACACGAGAGGCCCAAATTTAGTTTAATTGATTAGTCAGGATTGTCCTGATTTAGTTGATTTAGTTGAGTGTAATACACTAAGTTGATCAACCAGTGTAAGTCGTGTAGTTGATTGGGTCTCTGCAGCTGATGAATCAGCCACTAGGGATGTTGGGGATGATATAGCCGTAAAGGAAGCGGCAACACCTGAGTGTTGAGAAGTCATTATGTATTAGATCAAAAATTGTCGACGGAAGTGAAATTTCAGGGGTTGACACGCTTTATTGCAGAGAAATCCTTCAATTGGGATCTTCATTCATTACGCCTGATGCGTACAGTAAGGGCCTCGTATTACTCGTGTTGCACTGTATTTGCACTGGATGAATATCATATTATACGATATTCGAACGACCTCGCACTGCACTGCACGGTTTTCTATTTTTCTTGCACTGCACGGTATAAAAATACAGTGCAGGCAATACGATATTGAATACGATATCGTCTTATTTACGGCCACACTATTTACATCACTGCACTCCTCAACGCTAGTAACACAGAAGAAGGGTTCCGAAATGCCTTTGCAACCAACCCAACCGGTCTCATGAAAGAGATCTTCCTCGTATGCAACGCCGCATACAGCATGCAAAGAGTGATCGAATCCCTACGCGCCTCGGCCGCAGAAACGATTACGGAAATGGAGGACCTTCAAACCCGACTGGAAAACACTCTCATCACCAAGAGCGACGGAGACGCAATGATCACCCACCTGATGGCAGAAAATGAAGCATACCTAAAAGTCATCCAATCACGAGGGGTTTCACACCGCACACCGGAACATCCCGATCCTGAACCATTCACTGGCGAAGACCCCTCTCTCCTGCAAAATTTCCTCCAACAACTTGACTTAAAGCTCGAAATGAACAAAGATTGGTGGACTTCAGAGCGCCAACGTATGGGATATGTAGTCTCATGTCTCAAAGGTAAAGCTCATGACCAGATCCGGTACAACATTAAAGATGGGGTAGTCCTATTTGATAACGTCGACGCAATAAAAGAAGTCCTTAAATCAGTCTTTGGAGACATTGACGCCCAAGCCACGGCCCAACGCAAAATCTTCGACATGAAACAAGGCCATAGACCTCTCACGACATTTCTCCCCGAATGGTACGCTGTCGCCAAACTCACCGGCTGGGATAGCCCGGCCCTCATTTCCCACCTCCGACGCGGTCTTCACGAAAACATCACTTGGAGACAGTGATGGATAGCCACGCGTGTCGTTTCATACGGTTTCATATGAAACTGAAACAGCCCCTGGGCCCGGATTCATATGAAACTATAACACTCCGAGTTTCATATGTTTCAGTCGGTTTCATATAACGCCCGTGCGTCCCAAACATCTTAGTATTTAATCAGAGTACTTGGCCAACTGAACGCGTTCAATACAGTTGGGTACTCACTAGCCGTTAACATGTCATCAGATTCGCCCGCTCCCTTGCTCCCAGAAGCTTCTGAAAAGCTCTGGGGACCCGCTTCACCTGACTCTCCTGTCCTCGTGAAGCGTGCGTTGGATCGCCCTCCCTCTACTCAGTGCTGTAAACGATCCTGGATCGTTAAGACTTAACGATATCGATATCGATATCGAGATCGTTAGCTATCGATCTCAGATTTATCGATCTCGAGATCGTTAAGGATTGAGAATCCTCACGTAAGCATGAAGCTAATCATTGCCCACGTAAGTTAGAGCCCTCGGTTATGTAAGGCCCAAGTAAATTAGTATAAGATCTGCACCTCAAAGTTCAAAAGCTCCCTTGTCTTACACATGGATTGAGCAGTTAGACAGGTTTCATAAATTTGAAGTTTACCTTTGATGCTGGGGCGACTGATACATGGGCACCCGGATGCCCAAATAGACTAGCGCACCCGGGTGCCCAAATTATGTCAGCAGTCCTCTAGCGCTGGTCTGGCCCTGCGCCTCAGCACTTCGTTTTCCTGACTACAGGAGCAAGATCATTTCGAACGCTAACATTTATTCTACAGCTTGACAACAATGCAATCCTCTGTCGCGCTATTTGCTAAGTGCAAAACCTGTTGCTCATTACTGTCCTTCTCTACCCTCTGCCATATTTCTTTCATTCCTCTTCTCTTGTTAGCCAAAGGATTATCACCCATCTCCTGAGCAACCTGAGTTTCAATTCGCTCATCTTCCGCTTTGCTCCAGTCTAGATACGCCATCATTTCTTCTTTCGTCCATTCTCTGAATCCTGTCGCAGCGACACAACGCCTCGACATTTGTTTATAGTCTAAGCACCACTCGTAGCTCCGTTTGTCATATCTTTGCGGAAGCCCCATTGCTTTGCGATATTGCTGGTTGGTCTTGAAGCTGCCTACAGGTTGTGCATTGTACCATGCATTTCTCGCGGCAACATATCTCGCATAGATGGCCTCTGGGGAATCGTACCGCGGCGCTTCCAAGGGAAGATCAGACAAAGGTTGCACCTGCTCAGCCATTGAGCCTTCAACAGCCAACATCGGCGGAGTGTCAGGCATGTTATTTGATGTGGAAAGCGACCCTGAGTCAATCGGTGTATTAAATCTTACGAGAGGTGATAAATGGATGAGTGGCGTGCCCGCAGCAGAGGAAGAGGGTTGATCAACTTCTGCCAAGGTTTCTACCATTGCATGTGAACAATATTGTTGCTGTGTCACTGAAGCGGTCCCCGCAGAAGCTGTCAAGACGGATGTGGGAGTTATTTCTGCCATGGCGCCTAAGAGTGTGGCCGAACTGGGCGCCTCTGACACACGTACTGCTGGGAAGTCCCTGAACTTCAGCGGACAGGACTTCGAGGTCATAGTGTGACCTACCTTGTGGCATGCGCTGCAAGTGGGAGCCTTCTTGTTACCCTCCATTCTCTCAAATCCAGATTGTTCGCGTCTTGTGCTTGTCAATGGTTGAGTCCGCTTCAGTTGGTTTACAGCTTGGCGAGGTTCTAGAACAGCTCGTGGCAGAACCATACCTCGCTTCAAGTGCCAATGAGGGTGAAAGTGCTCTAAAAGAAGACTCTGAGCTTTTTCTCCGAGCTTCCCGAGGGCGTGGGAGCACGGCAACCCATGTGACGAAGTGAAAGTCTGACCACATAGAGTCCGACGCGGCTCTTGTAGAAATAACTGCCGTTGCCCCTGCACTTTGCGCAAGGCATGATGCGAAACCCTGCCTCGTACTGCCTCAAACATGAGTCCAGATACATCTAACGGCACACGTAGCTGTTGCGAAGCTCGAATGTGTTTAAGTTCTTTCAGTTGGTTTGTGATGGCATGCTTCATGGCTTGCCAAACGTCGAAAAGGTCCAAATTCGATTTCTTAATGTGTGCTTTCATCAGTGAATGGATACCCTCGGCCCTGGAAGTGTGTGCATTAGCGTCTGCTCAATTATATTTACTATAATCTATGGCAGGCTATAGGGGTCACTGTTGCAAAACCCCAAAAACCACGACGAGGGTGCCAAATTCGGTTAGCGGCGCTTTTGCTTGGCGCACGGTACATTGCTCGATGTACTTCAGCCTACGTTTCTTAGTTTTTTGGCTTTCACGAAAGGGCAATGTCATATCAGAGGGTCCGCGGCGGACCAGCAGGGTTCTGTTTTATTTCACTCAGCGACTTGACACGTGAATGTGGTGGTTTAATTATCCTCATTCTCTTCTTCTTCATCTTTCACTGGTTTTGGTCTGTCACGTAGTAGTAGACTTGCTGGGCTGACTGGCCGTGGCGGAGAGTCCTCGACTTCAACCACCTCATCATATGGGCCAGGAAGTGCTGGAGTTTTAGACCTGGCTCGTTGCTGGGTCCGAAAGGGGTTGGCCAAGCCGCAACGACCACAATAGTTGGCGCTTGTATAAATGGTGGTGAAGAGTTCATAGTGCTTCTTTCCATCTTGGATGCAATAGATATGCCCAGAGGGGATCTTTGAAGGATCCATTTGGCTTGACGAGAGATGAGAGCAAGTTGAAGGAGACGAGGTGAGGAATCTTGTTTCAGACCGAGCCTTTTAAGGAGAACAAAACAACATCGCCCTTCCTTACGGTGGATGATGTCGCTAGACCGGTTTAAGCAGGAGGCTGCTGCGCTCGTCCGCTGCTGATCAGAAGCGGGGTTAGTGCGGTGATTCTCCGTCCGTCCATCGTGATCCTCATCGCGAGGTGAACATTGTCGGCAGCTCGTCTTTCACTATTGTGCATTTAGATCGCGACTATAGCAAACCGAAATTCTTGCATTGACTTTATATAGAAAGATCAATTGAGAATTGTTGAGAAACGAGTTCGCGATATGGTGCTGAAAATCATCTCTATAGCGGCAAATGGTTCGCCATTTTACAGTTGACGCGCCAAGTGATCGACTAGACTGGCAGCAGGCCACCGCGCGAGCCCGCTGCTAGTCCGTGGTACATCGTTGATAGCGACCCGAAGTACCCAGATGACTAAGGACGTAAGACCCTAAACCTAAAACGAAACGACCGGGGGTTTTGCAACAGTGCTCCCTATCGCCCACCGTAATAATCCACCTGCCTCGAGGTAGCAACGTTGCCGAAATGCAAGTGCACATCCACCCATGCAGGCTTTCTATCCATACGCGTATGGATTAGTTAATCCATATGGAATATTCCATACTCCATATTCCATATTCCATATGGGATGATCGTATTCCATACGTATGGAAATACATCAGATTCGGCCGAGCTTTTTTTTCCCTGGCAGCCCCAAAGTAGCGTAGCAGTACATTGACACTGGGCAAAGTCAGGCGGCTCTGGCGTCCAAGATAACTGCGGCATAATCAACGCCTGCACAAAAGCCGGGCCGTTCCTCAAAACACATCAATCACATTTAATTCATAATACTGTGACGAGCACGCAGGAAGCGTGAAGCCACCTCGATTGTTACGAACCAACGAGAGCAAGAGCGGGCAAGGCAGAATGATTGGTCTTGGAACGAGACCTGAGGCCTGGCTGCATGAGATGGCCGCCATGGGTAAAGGAGGTCACGTGACAAGACACGGGAACTGCAAGGTGCTCAGTTGGATCACCAGTGCTCAGGATGATCAGACTGAGCACGACTGAGCAAGGAAAGCAGAACTGATCAATGAAGAGATGGAAACAATATATATAGGACAGTCATTATCGAGATATCTAGCTAGTCCAGATCTTCAGTGATCAATCTAAGCATTCAATTCACAATTGATTGGGATAAACTCCTGACGATCCAAGCTTGCTGTTCAATAGCCTGTGAAGGTCTTATTCACTTACAACCTAAGTTACCTACCCTAAGCAACAGAACAACTGTTGATTGCCTTATTTGACCTTGTCAATAAGCCGATCGTTACATCGATGGTGTTTCTGTGTAGGGTACGTGAATTTGACAATTTGGTTGGCTCCGCCCCGCGTACGGAGACATGCTGAGGTGGGTATGACGTCATTTCTTGTATTTCCATACATATGGAATAAGTTCCATATGGACCAAGGTGCCGTAATCCATACGAAAAACCTTCCATATGGAATATGGAATATGGATAGAAAGCCTGCACCCATGCTTTGATGATCATCTCTTTGTACGGTTCCAGCCAATACATTTTGATATACCCTACACACTCGGGGTATGTTCCGCCATACTTCCGCTCAAACTTAGTCAGGCGCTATTCGAATATCTTCTCACTTGGTGAAGCGACAATTGAGTGCCACGATGTGTAGAACTCATCCCATGTATCGTTTTCTGCCTGTTCGGACGCTTCGTTTCCTTTCTGCACAAAAAATGGCCGGCAGCGCTGGAGGACTGCCTTGTTAACATGCCAAAGGCAAATGAGTCCTTTAGACAATGGGAACCAATGTGCAGCAGCGTTCATGGCAGCTAGGCATCGATCAGTTAAAAAAACAGACGGAAGCTCACGCTGGTAAAGCGACCTGAGATGCTGTAATGCCCAAGAGTAGTCCTCTTCTGATTCACCAGAGAGAAAGGCAAATGCGATACAGAACGACCGCTGGCTTGAATCTACTCCAACCATATCAAGCAACGGCATGCCGTGTTTATTCGTCTTGTAGGTGCAATCCAATAATAATACGTCTGGGTTGCATTGTAGATACGCCACAGAATCTGGATGGGCAAAAAAGATAGCCGTCAGTCGATTATCTAAATCCAACCGAACGCGGCACCAAAAACCCTCATTGTCTAGTTGGTCGACTAGTGCTTGGATGCTACTCTGGCCTTCGCGAAGATCTCTCCTTGTTGCCGCGATCCTATTGTAAATGTCCCGTTGAGTGGCAAGCGTGTCTGAGTGGTTATGGAGGTAGGTTCTTATTTCTCGAGGGGCAGTTCCAGACTGTACAAGTTTGGACACGATCGTCGCATCCTCTCCCACAAGCTTGCGGTGGGCAGGGTGTGCAGATGGGTCATCGCTAGGTGCGTGATTATGCTTAGCGCACTCGTTATCTGGTCGATGGCTCAAGACCCATGTACTACCGTCTAGCGATTGCTTGGCCAGGACAGAAAACTTGCAGCCAGTTCTTCGACTTGAAGTATGGCGCACTCGCTTAGTAGGAGCGCTTGGTGGTGGTTTATTTCTGTCACAAGCGAATATGACTCTGACTCTGCCATTTGGTGTCTTTAGCGACTTCCCTGTCGTAAACGCATACCCTCGAGGTTTCGCCCAAGAATTAATAGTATTAAATAAAGATTCGCGGGATTCATATATGCCTTCAGGTGGAAGAACATCACCAGGAAATACTGCCTGCTCCATGTTTCCGCAATTTGATTGGCGCTACAGAGGTGCGGTGGCGGCAGGAACATGCTGAGGCGCAGGGCCAGACCAGCGCTAGAGGACTGCTGACATAATTTGGGCACCCGGGTGCGCTAGTCTATTTGGGCATCCGGGTGCCCATGTATCAGTCGCCTTAACGATATCGATCTAATCGATCAATAGGCTTATCGATCAAATCTTAACGATCCTGGCCCTGAGATCGATAATTCGGATCGATTACAGCACTGCTTGGTGTGTCCTAACTCAGATCTTAATTCCATGATCTTATGCCTTAAATAGCAATCCGCATTTATCTAGTAGCACTGTAAACACAGACTATTGTCGCGTCACGCGGTTCCAATTCAATTTTTTACTACGCTGAAGATGCAGTTCTTGATTATGCTCCCTCTTTTTACAATGCTGCTTCCAGGCTTGCTAATCAATCAACGGGTTTCAATATTGTTGCAATATATTGCTGGCAATGCAATTGCAATCAATTGCAATGGCCTTTTTTATATTATGTAATCCTTTGCAATGCAATTGCAATGTAGGTTTCCATTGATTGCAAACATTGCAACTATTGCTGGTGGTGTTGTCCTCCTTGAGCCGTGGCTTGTGATTGGCCCTTTTTTTTACAAAGTCACCGCAGTGCGGGACTGCATGAGACCGAGAAAACTGTGCTAGAGACAGTAATTATATTGAGTGAGAATTAACTCAAGAAGAAGAGAAGCATGAGCAGATGCATGTGTTCGCCCAGCTCTTTCGCACACCAGTAACTGCACTTCCTCCCTGACAAGCAGCAGCTGCCTGCCAGGCAGATGCTGTCACCGGCCGCGAATGTCTCAGGTTTCTTGTCAGTGGAAGTGCATGCGGCAGAACGTTACTTATACTGTTCTTATGTCCGGTTGCTGTGTCTTCTGTAACAGTCAACCTCTCTACAACTTTACGCAAGAGCAGACATGTCAGATTATATTGCTTCCGACGATCTAACCTCTCTCGTTTCATCCCCATGTACCCCTCATACGAACCCTACCTCCTTGGGAGAATTCCGATGCGGCTCAGAGTGCAGTCAAGATGTCAATGTTGACGATTCACGGCTTGTGCCAGAAGGCGCATACACTGGCATCAACTGGGACCGGTTGGCAGGTTATATTCAACCTGGCCAGAAAATGGAAAAACGTGGCTGGTTTTGGGATTATGGCTATGATGTCCAGAAAGGCACTGATATAAAGGCTCGCTTCTGGCTTTGCCGGGCTTGCCATACAGCCCATCCCTCCAGGACGGTTATTTTCGTGTCTAGAGGCGTTGATAACATCAAGAACCACATGTTGAAACATCACCAACTAGACAAAGACGGCCGGCCGGCCAAGCGCCAGAAACAGGAGTTTGACATTCTCCAACTTGACGCGCGTAACGGCCGAGATCAGAAAATCATGAATTATTTTAACTCAACTTTCAATCCTGAATACTGGAAAAAGCTTCTTATCCGTTGGGTAGTGCGCGACCAGATCCCTCTCAGGAAGCTCGAAAGCGAGCACTTTCAAGCCCTCTGCCGCTACGCTAATAAGCTAACAACTTCCACCCATTGTATTCCTCATCACACAACGCTGCGAAAGATGATTATTGCTGAGTACAGCAAGTACAAGGGGGTTGTGACAGAATTGCTGAGGGCCGCCCAGTCCAAAATTCATATGTCTTTTGACCTGTGGACAAGTAGGAAGTTGAAGTGCTTTGCTGGTAAGCGAGCATTAATGCCATATTTCTGCCTTTAGCTG
Organism: Pochonia chlamydosporia 170; assembly: GCF_001653235.2. Classification (NCBI taxonomy): domain Eukaryota; kingdom Fungi; phylum Ascomycota; class Sordariomycetes; order Hypocreales; family Clavicipitaceae; genus Pochonia; species Pochonia chlamydosporia. The sequence goes on from NW_019154056.1 coordinate 105,726, forward strand.
ATTTCGAGCAGGCACTGTCGTTCACTTTGTTGGCGATGACAACCAATTTTACACCTTCCTTCTTGCCCTCCCTGAGCAAGCCACCAGTCACGCTGGCGTCGAGATCGCGGAGACAATTAAGTCGATTCTCACGGAGTTCGGGATCGAGGAAGCCCAAATTGGATACTTCGTAGCGGACAATGCCAGCGAAAACGACACCTGTTTAGAAAACCTTGCTTTCGAATACAACTTCAATAAGGAATGGCGTCGCCTACGTTGCATGGGCCATGTTATTAACCTCGTCGCGCGGATACTTCTTTTTGGAAAGGACCCAAATGGCTTTGCAGAGGATCTCGAAGACGCTGCTGATGACAGAGTGAAGCATATGGAACAGTGGCGCAGGGCTGGCCCAGTCGGGAAGCTCCATAATGTCATGGTGTGGATTGGAGAGTCTCCAGAACGGCTAAGGCAGTTCTACAACCATCAAAGGTCTGAATACATCGCCACAGGTGATCCAAATGCAGACACGAAGCCCGTCTACGACCCAGTAGTCGCGAATGGCACCCGCTGGAACTCTAACAAAGCTGAAATGGAGCGCGGTGTTCAGCTTCGAAACGCCATTGATTCAATAGTCGGTGTTGAAGTCTCCAAATGGAACCAATATTGGGGTAGAATTACTCGGAACGGGGTGTGCGAGCCTCCCGGAAAGCACCGAAAGAAACCTCACATCGTTGATGATGCCTTAGATAGTGACGATTGGCATGTCATCACCACCTACCTAGAAATGCTCACGCCGCTTGAACAGGCAACTCTGCGACTAGAAGGCCGCCCAGGCACTCCGGCAGGAGGCGATATTTGGGAGATACTGCCTGTTTTTGAATGGCTCCTCCACCATTTTGAGGAGTTAAAAGTCCGCTATGCAAATCATCCTAACCCTCATTTTCGCCATAATGTCAATCTGGCATGGATGAAGCTTGATAAGTACTATGCATTGACAGACAATTCGCCAGTCTATGTGGCCGGTGTTGTTTTCCATCCCCGCATGAAATGGGGTTTCATTGAGAAACACTGGTCAGATAAGCCCGATTGGCGTGATCGGGCAAAAGTGGCCGTTCGAAATCTCTGGGAGGCTGAATATAAAAACATCCCCCTTCCCACTCCATCAGAGCCTCCACCTACGGAGCACAAAGTTGCGTACACATCAGGTCTGAATGACTTCCTAAATGATCTGATCGGCCCTCCAGCCCCAGCGTCTGACGTTGATGACGAATACGAAGAATACTGCAATCGGAAGGATCCTGAAGACTTGAATTGCAACGACCCTTTCAAGTATTGGCTTACGAAACGCGCAATTTGGCCACGCTTATCACGAATGGCTCTGGACATAATATCAATCCCCTGTATGTCCGACGAGCCGGAAAGGATTTTCAGTTTGGCTGGCCTACTTACGCCCTCCATGAGAGCCCGGCTTGGGTCAGATTTTATTGGCGCTTCTCTGTGCTTGGCGGATTGGGACAAGAGGGGCGTGGTGAATATTTTAGGTTGAAGTTAAGCAAAGGGCGTTCACCATACCCGTGAACCGAGGCACTGAGAAGGCCGCAACGCAAAGCCTGTTTGTGACTCCATGGGCTTAAATATCACTTGGCTTACCACATTTTGGAGTATCTGTACAGGTCTCATCAGCCAATTAGGGCTCATGGATTTTAATACGTACACGTGATTGCAATCAATTGCAATCAATTGCAATATAGGTCCAAATTGCCGCAATTCAATCAATTGCAATCGTGATCCCATGTGGGGCCCTGTCAATCAATTGCAACTGACCCCCGATTGCAATTGATTGATTGATTAGCAAGCCTGGCTGCTTCTGTGATCCCTTAAGTACAACGATCTTCCTTTCGTCCGAACATTTTACCCCTCATAATTGCTTTTCCGGCTATCTTCTTTCTCATGATACCCGAAGTTATGCTGTTGTCCACTATACCAGGTCTGCTAGCAGAGTCGACAGAGACACCACTATCCGACAACTATTAACGTGAATGCATAATGAGTCGCCCACCAGAGCGAGCCGCCACACCCTACCACGAAATTGGAACTAACCATCTACAAACACAAATTTCTCCACCGAAAAATATGGAAACCTTACCTGCAGAGAGTCACATAATGCTGCTAGCTGCTGAAGCTATCAAACAGAATCCCAAACTAAGCGTTCGAGCCGCTTCAAAGATCTATACAGTCCCACGAAGCACGCTTAGGGATCGCATGAAGGGCAGACCTGCGTATTTGGATACGATATATCGATATCAACTCTGCTATTTGGATATATCGATATTGATGTATTGTCAGATAAAACTGCCTCTGTTGATAGAACAAGCAAACTTGGAGTAATTGCTAGATGTCATAAAATCATAGATATCAGGAGATGAGAGGCTGGCCAACCACCTGGAATTTTATCAGAAGGCTGGTAGTTGTGCTTCTGAAATCAGATAAATGACGTGAATCCCTCTGGCAAGAGAAGCACAACGAGCAGGAAAAACAAGAATAATGATTTTGAAAACGAGCTTAGTTAGCAATGAGTCTCATAACGTGACAAATCTTCCAAATAAGGCAACTGCAGCAATTTCCTTTGTAAAGCAATTGTTCCTCAGATAATCTTAATACAATCGGCACCTTCAGCTCAGTGCAGCTCATCTTATGCCATCCTACAGTGGTCTAACACACCAAGCTTAGCCCATGTTCACAGTAACATTTCCACGTTTGCACTTTTTAATGCAGCATATCAAGCTAACAGAAGATCTGACTATTATCCCTGGCGTTGATGTCCGAGTCGCTACTTGAGTTGGGTAAATCGACATCTCGTGCCGCTACATCTCGAGTAGTACGAGGCGAATAGTACGAGTTGCTCTTGGTGCAGAACTAGCTGTTTTATGCCGCTTCGACATTGTATAAGTATTGAGGAGTGTAGGGTTCGAAGTTGTCACAGAACTCGATTTGTTTGCATGACTGGACGACAATCGGGCAGAAGATCCCCTGTGAATCGGGCAATGAGAGACTCTTGATTCCTATATAAAACAGTGGAATCATACGAAAACTAAATACTTCGGAATACTGCTACCTGCAAAGCAGAATTATGAGAATTGCTGTTGCCTTTCAGGCAATAGCATACTGCGCTTGCTTTGAATGAGCGACTTGATCTTGATAGAAGTCGTGTTGGTTCGTGGCGTCGACCATGCTGAACATACCCGTGAACAACCAGAATCGTGACACCGTCAACCGAAATCGCAGAGAGTGACTGGCCGGAGCACATTGCTGCCACAAGAGCAACGTTGCTCGTTAGCCGACTGCAACCGCTCGAATTGCGAAAAGCCAGAATGTCGACTCGTGCGCTGGCAATTGCGCATGAAGAGTACAACGCTCACCAATCGGATCGTTGATCAGCCTGTTGATGCTCTGCATCCGCTTCCTGTGGCCACCGCAATCCTTTGCTTCCCTAGCTGCAGCGATCCCAAATGGCATCGAGTACTCGTCAGAATTGACTCGACCTTGCGCCTTGTATTACGCGAGGGGCGAGACGGATACCTATCCAATCTTCAATGGCACGATAATGGCCGATCCCCAGCTCCAGAACAAATACAAAATGTTGGATTAGAGTGCATAATCAACTAAAGCAGGCGACTAATTAACACCCCAGCTGTGCGAAAGGCAGAAGCACAAGGAAATTGTTCCATGTACCGCAAAGCCCCCTGAATCTTTCCTTCCATGTTAACATACCGTAAGGCCGAAAGGTGGCTGAAAAAGGCACGTAATTTCCATTGAGGTGCCAAAAGTGGTTATATGGGTGATCTGGTTACGTGAGTGTCCAGCACCAACTTAGGTTGGTGCCAGTGAGGGAGACGTGCCGAACCCCGAACGTATTTCGCAGTGGCATGGGTTTCCTGGTCGTCAATTTCTT
>NW_019154056.1:109756-186899 GCF_001653235.2 Pochonia chlamydosporia 170
CCATGATTTGAGGCATTCCGTCGCCTCAATACTTTCAATGCCCATGCGATTCCTACGGTCTGTAATAGTGATCTTTGTACCCGAAAACAGGCGTTCTGGCTCCGCCGACATTACCGGAATGGACAATACATCTAAAGCCATAATAGATAGAGCTGGGTAAGACTTCCTTTGAGTAGGCTCAAGCCACCAGGATCGAGGATCCGTCACTTCTGGTACTATTGGAGCAAGAAGATACTTTGTGTACTCGTCCTGACTGAGGCTGCTCCCTTTCCTCTGCTGCGCCCACTTGTGAAAGGAGTTCTTGACCTTATTACCTGCTTCTGACGTCGAGTAGGGACTGTAACTGCAGTGGATTTATATTCTTTGGTCCAGAAATCCAACATTTGTTTCCGACAAGGCTCCCGCCAGTCTGAAGGCCAATTGTTGTCAATATAGTCCCACTTCCACTGTGGAGATAATACTAGTGCTGCAATATAGACCGGCGATCTGTCCGTCAAGCTGTAATACTTATCCAGCTTGGCCCAGCCGGAGTTGCAACAAGGACTCATGAACGGGTCATCCGCATATTTTTCCTTTGCAGTCTCAACTGCTCAAGGAGGAAGTCCATTGTCGGCAATACTCTGTCAATGGTTGCATCGCGACCTTCTGTCCCTGTGGTGGCATCATAGAAGAACAACAGGAAGTCCTGGAGCTTTTGCAATCCTTGCAAGTCCTTTTCCGACAACAGGTCGTCGCTGTTCTCTTGATACTGGTGGCAAAAGAGGTTGATCGCAGTCTTGAGCTTCGTTGCAGTACAGATCATCGCATACCAAGAGTTCCAGCGAGTAGAGTTGTCCCGTACGAGGTTGCGGCCGCCACTAAGCTCTCTGAAATTGGCCAAGCGTTGTGGGCTCCGCTGGATATATGCCACGATATTATGTAGTTTCCCAAGAGGCCCCTTTCGTCGCCATTGCTCCATCTCGAGTTCCGTGGGCGTTGTTAAGGCGCTCGTATTGTTCTCATCCGCAGGAGATTCATTGTTGGTCTGAAAGAGAAAGGACTGAGCGGCTAGGTTTATGATATGGCCGTTGCAGCGCAGGCGGTAGTGTTCCGCATTGTAGACAATCTGATACTGGTCGAAAAGTACTATTCACGGGCCACTTAGCATGGGTCACGGGCTGTAAATGCATTGTGGTCTGTAAGCCCCCACTGTACAATGCGTGAGCTGGCCATATGACGTACGTACGCGTAGAAAGAGCCTTCATCATTGTACCGTTGTTGTCTGCATTGTCCATCATGAAATAGCCCACCTTGGAGGCAATTCCATAGTCGTTAATAATTTCCATAACACAGTCTGCCATATTTGGGCCCTAGTGCTTGCCGTCGAGTTCTCTCAAAGCCAGAACGGAGTATTCTAACTGGCCGGATTCGGATGTATAGTGTGCAACAATGCCAAGAATCGCAAGGGCATTAGGCGAAGTCCAGAGATCAATTGTGAAGTGTACTTTCGAGAGAGCTAACTGGGTCTCGCGTTTGACTCGAAGTTTCTGGGTCTCATATGTCCGCAAAGTACAACTGCGTATGGTTGAAGGAGAGTTTGGCAGCCAGTTGCAGTGATGGATAGAAACGTATTGAAACTGAAACCGAGCTTAGTATCAGTTTCAGTCACTGAAACTGACGTCTGTCTTGGCAAAGGCAGCAGGGTGGCCTTTGCCGACGACCTTGATGCAGGCGGAGAGATTCCACTATAATTTCCATAGCTGATGAGACTTTGATTGGGCTGTGGCTGCCCGGCTGCTGTTCCGTATCTGCGATCAATTCGCAGACGTAGGACTATCACGTGAATAATATGGCCGTGTATATTACCATATATTGTGATCATATCATATTAGCCTTATATGATATGGTGAGGATCATGGCCATATCATATATGATATTGTTGCTTCCTGGCGGCGGAACCAGTAGCCTGCGAATGTCTTCAAACAGTGGCTGAAATAGACCTCACGTGAGCAGGCCTCAACACCAACACAGGCGTACGTTATCTATAGCTAGATGAATTCAACAAGCATCAAACAAGAACCAGTTACGAGTACCCCAAACCGCGTGATAATTATCACCCGAATAGAAGCCTTGCGCTTCCAACAGTAAAGCATCGAGACAGAGGCTGAGGGTTTCTGGACAGATGTTGGGTGTGAACTGGCGTACAAAGATGGCGCACTCGTACCAAAGCCAATAGATTAAGCCGAACCGTTTCTAACATTGCTTCCTCATATTGAGAGGAACAAGCCGGCAAGGAGAAGCGAATGTGGGGAGAATTCGTGCCGTGGCGGGTGGTGCCACTGGCGTCAGGGTCCTTTTTTTTTTCACCTAGGTTGACAAGCTCCACCGATCCAGCCATGTCAGCTAGAAACATCCGGACCGACATCAGTGGCCAAGCTCCAGGGAGCTATTGACGCCAGCCACTCTCGCGCGAGTCATGGACCTGACCACAAATGGCGTGCCTCTGGGTGGGAACCACGCACCAAAGCCCGGCGAAAGTTAAACACCACCGATAGAGACCACCGTTGTTTTCTGCAAAATCCAAGTTCAGTCACGAAGGCATAAATCAGGAGTCAATTAATGAGGACAAATTGCTACCAGCGCTGACATCACAAACAGCCACTACCAAACTTGACCTCTCTGGAGATTCGCACGACACATGTCTCATGTGTTGTATTTATCCTGGTACTCCTGTTCGCGCTCTGTGTTAAGCCACTTGCAATATTCGCTTAACCCGTCACCATCCTTTTCAAGAGCATTTTTGTCGCCACATGTTCGTAAATGTCCAAGATCGTAGTTTCATTCACCCGTTTCGTTTAATCTGGGGCGACAATCTTCAGCGCCACATCACATCTACCCCAGCTTTCCCCGCTCCCACTAAGAGGGTTACGGCGAGACGAAAAGCGCAATCCATCCTGAAATGCGGTTTCGAGAAGGCAGCCGAACCTTTCGAATTTATCCGACGGTCATTTGGAGCTGAGCTGAGACGAGGCAGAAAAAGTTGAGCACGCCATGGAAGGTTCAGAGGGTTGATGACAACTTCTGGCTCAGTCTACGGAAAGATATGGAGACCGTCTGCACGTGGAGTTCTTCCGACCTCATACTACTTGACCTGGACAGCTGTTTACTGTGTCACACTTCACGACTTGTTTGCATAACTGGACGACGATCGGGCAGAAGATCCCCTGTGAATCGGGCAACGAGAGACTCTTGATTTTCTATAAAAAAGAGTGGAATTATACGAATACTAAATACTTTAGAATACTGCTGCCTTGCAGGCAGCAGTATGATAATGTTGTTGCCTCGTAGGCAATACCATATTGCGCTTGCTTTGAATGAGCGACTTGATCTTGACATACTGTGAAGCGATTCCGTGCTGGCAATATTGTACGCAGTCCCGGGAGGGTGCCCAAATGGACTATGCCTGAACATAAATAGTTGGGTAACTTGGGTTCCCAGAAAACTACCTAAGCACTCAACCAGTGGAAAGGGTCACAGGTTTGCTGAACTAGAACTGCGGATCTTGTCATTAAGCGACAGCCTTTAATTCTGTCACTGTCCATCTCCTGCTGGATACTGAAGTCGTGCTCGTTGCAATTAAAATACTACGTCACCCCTGGCACTTAAACTGGTGGTTCAAGGGTAGCATCAGCAGAAGGCTGAGAGTCCGCGGGCCAAGCAATTACATTATCTAAGCGATAGAGCTCATTTTGGAGCATATCTTCTTGCCACGAGCAGGATCACGTAGAACTACGCAGAACCATGGTCTATCTTATATGGATTCCGTGCAAGAACCTGCCGTTTCCTTGATTCTTGGTCCCTCAGCTCATACTTGGGCATTGTAGAGTAGATGAGAATTCCCCACCTGTCTGTCACACAACACGATTGATTGTATAACTGGACGACGATCGGGCAGAAGATCCCCTGTGAATCGGGCAACGAGAGACTCTTGATTTCCTACATAAAAGAGTGGAATCATACGATAACTAAATACTTTGGAATACTGCTGCCTCGCAGGCAGCAGTATAATAATTGCTGTTGCCTCTTAGGCAATAGCATACTGCGCTGGGTTTAAATGAGCGACTTAATCTTGACACACTCCGTGGTTGTTGATCCCTTGATCCGAACATCCCTTGAGGTGTTGACCAGGTGCTCCAAAGCTTGTGGACCCGGATGTCCGAGCCTGAGGTGCCACTTTCTGGCGTTTGCTTTCCGTGCTCTTCTCTCCGTCCAGGAGTTATATTGATGTCGTCGAGAAACAAATGCACTTCTTATTATTCCTGGTGGTATGTCCTCTATCACAAACTGATCGTAGCGATCAACAAGATTGCAGATGATGGTGTTCTTTCTGGATCTCAGACAATTGAATCCAGGGCGGTTATCCCACCAGTAGCCACGTTTCTGAAGCTGTCGGAGTGATACAAGATTGCACGGGAAGTTCTCGCACAGTGCAACATCAAAGAGGTCAATAAATCGTCGACCTCGAGGACCTTGAGTGCAGATTACAACATTGCCATATCCACGGATAGAAACTCGTTGTTCCCCAGCGAAAACATAATCCCCTGGACCAGCTTGTCGGAGATCATTGAATCGTTTAATATTGTTAAAGATGTGAATAGTTGCGCCCGAGTCTAACAGGGCTGAGTCTTTGAGCGGGTAAGTCGTGGTGGAAAATGCAGACTTTAACAATTGAATTGCAAAGCCCGCGGTAAATTCTCCAACCACCCGTCCGAGTCAGTCGTATGCTTCGACAAGATTGACCTTGTTGATGTGTTTTATGTCATCTCTTAGACTTGCGTCATTTTTGATCCGATGCTCAAAGGCATCGCGTACAAGCTTTCTTTCCTTGAAGCGTTCTGGTGCCAGCTTAGGGAAAGCGTAATAACACTTCGCCAGTTGATGAGCACCATCACAAGCCTTGCATAAATCATCGGCTTCATTCAGGGTAGTTGCCCGTTTTCGCCTCGATGGCTGGCCATCCTTTGACTTCCGCTTGCGGGTACCCTCTTGGGCCGGCAGTGATGTACTCGTCGCCGTTCTGTTACGTTATGAGAGTCATAGTTAGCCAAATTTAATATCGTGGCGCACAGGTAATTACTGATGATGAATTCATTGTTTTTCTTGTTCGTTTTCCTTCTCTTGGCAGAGGGGTTCACGTCATTTATCTGAGTTCAGAAGCATAACTACCAGCCTTCTGATAAAATTCCAGGTGGTTGGCCAGCCTCTCATCTCCTGATATCTATGATTTTATGACATCTAGCAATTACTCCAAGTCTGCTTGTTCAATTAACAGAGGCAGTTTTATCCGACACGTTCCCTCAGAGCCCCGACTCGGTGGTGACGAGGGTCCTGCTTCTCCAGCCAACGTTGGTCCAAATGCTCCCCTCACAACTTTGGAGCCTTTTTCTCCTGAGTGTAAGAGGATTAGTCGCTCTGCTTCTTTCCGCAGATCCTTTGCAACCTCTCCGATCGTCAACGTTTTATCTTCGAATTTATCTTTATAGATTCCTGCATAAATTGTAGCCCAATTGCCTAGGATAGGTTGGACGGCCTTTGTCAAGTCATCAAACCAAATGTTCGGGTCTTCTACTCCTCCAGTCCTTCTAACCAAAGCATGGTTAGTGGCCATCTCCCACGTCGTGATCCAGGCTGCAAAGTCTTTTGGAACCTTAGTGAGACTAGCAGTAGCTGACTGTGTAACGGTCCAAGCGAGTATATTGACAACCAGCTAGGAGACTAGAACAAGTATCCAAAGCTAAGGAGGAAAGAAAGAAGAGAACAAGAATGCAAGAGCTCGCAGAGCTCTTGTAGGCTTGTGAGCTCGCTTCTGCTAATCTCGCTTGTTGCTGGGGGTTACCAGTGACAAGGTTAGAGACGAAGGCGAGAGCTCCAGCCGAGCCACCATCGGGCTCAGCCCGTTACAGACTGGTACATCCTTCTCGCAGCAGATTGTTGCTCTCTTTCAGTTGCACCCACACTTGTCTTCAGGTTTGCATACCATGTCCGTAGGTCCCACACAGCACGAAAAGAGCTCTTACGCAGCCCGTAGTCCACTGTGTCAGTCACCCAAGCCTTCAACTTCTCACAGCTGGTCTCCTGCTCTTTATATTCTCTGTAATCCTGCTCGTACATCTTCCACTCAAATGTGAATGACGCCTTGTCGTCGGCAGTCAGTTCAGATAGGTTACGAGCGCGATGGGCAGTATCTGTTGTCTCTGGAAGCATAACCATTGGCTCCCCTGATGGCGTATGGCAGGCTATAGGGGTCACTGTTGCAAAACCCCAAAAACCACGACGAGGGTGCCAAATTCGGTTAGCGGCGCTAGTGCTTGGCGCACGGTACATTGCTCGATGTACTTCAGCCTACATTTCTTAGTTTTTTGGCTTTCACAAAGGGGCAATGTCATATCAGAGGGTCCGCGGCGGACAAGCAGGGTTCTATTTTATTTCACTCAGTGACTTGACACGTGAATGTGGTGGTTTAATTATCCTCATTCTCTTCTTCTTCATCTTTCACTGGTTTTGGTCTGTCACGTAGTAGTAGACTTGCTGGGCTTACTGACCGTGGCGGAGAGTCCTTGACTTCCACCACCTCATCATATGGGCCAGGAAGTGCTGGAGTTTTAGACCTGGCTCGTTGCTGGGTCCGAAAGGGGTTGGCCAAGCCGCAACGACCACAATAGTTGGCGCTTGTATATATGGTGGTGAAGAGTTTATAGTGCTTCTTTCCATCTTGGATGCAATAAATATGCCCAGAGGGGATCTTTGAAGGATCCATTTGGCTTGACGAGAGATGAGAGCAAGTTGAAGGAGACGAGGAGAGGAATCCTGTTTCAGGCCGAGCTTTTCAAGGAGAACAAAACAACATCGTCCTTCCTTACGGTGGATGATGTCGCTAAACCAGTTTAAGCAGGAGGCTGCTGCGCTCGTCCGCTGCTGATGAAAAGTAGAGTTAGTGCAGTGATTCTCCGTCCGCATCGTGATCCTCATCGCGAGATGAACATTGTCGCCAGCTCGTCCTTCACTATTGTGCATTCAAATCGCGACTATAGCAACCGAAATTCTTGTATTGACTTTATATAGAAAGATCAATTGAGAATTGTTGAGAAATGAATTCGCGATATGGCGCTGAAAATCATCTCTCTAGCGGCAAATGGTTCGCCATTTTACAGTTGACGTACCGAGTAACCTCAAGTGATCGATTAGACTGGCAGCAGGCCGCGCGAGCCCGCTGCTAATCCGCGGTACATGTTTGATGGCGCTTGAAGTACCCAGATGACTAGGGACGTAAGACCCTAAACCTAAAACGAAACAACCGGGGGGTTTTGCAACAGTGCTCCCTATCGCCCACCGTAATGGCGACTGACTGATAGTCTGGCTTGACTGCCCACCTTGGCGGGTCTGCCTTCCTGTCTGGGACAGGTATTCTGGGTCCAGTATTCTAGCGGGAATCCTTCTGTGGTATGCCCCTATAAGGGGTCTTTCCAGCTTTTCCATCATCAAAAGTTCACTGTCTGGGTCAATATAGTCCCATAAGTGTAGGCTAATCGCCTTTGTCTGAAACTCTTCATCCCATCGTGCCCAATTCTCGAAGGTCTGCAACAGCACTGTGACGGGTTAGACCCTGAAGGAGACTCGGCCGAAGGCCTCGTTGCGTCGTCACGATATAGTTGATCGCGACCATGGTCGCGATACCCATGTCCAATGGTTGCCTATACAACCAACGTCATGGTCAGTGCACGTAGAGGATATTACAGGAGAGACCCAGGGGATCTCTCCTTTTATTTCGATTAATTCTTCCTCTTTGTAACAAGATCGTTAGGTAGATTGAATAAGTCTTTCCAAACCCTCACAAGCACCTTTCTCTGTGAGTGTAACGGTTCAAGCGAGTATATTGACAACTGGCTAGAACTACTATAACGAGTATCCAAAGCTAAGGAGAAAAGGAAAAAGAGAACAAGAAGGAAAGAGCTCGCAGAGCTCTTATAGGCTTGTAAGCTTGCTTCTGCTAATCTCGCTTGTTGTTAGGGGCTACCAGCCACCATTGCGGCATGGAAGGCGAGAGTGCAAGCCGAGCCACTATCGGGCTCAGCCCGTTACAGTGAGGCATTATCGTTCGCCATGATGTATCTTTTCGTATAAGCGCGATCGACTCGAAAGCGTACTGAGACTCTTAATTGTTAGATACACCGGGGTTATTCCAATTCACGATGAGTTATGTAATGATTAATTGATGATCTTATTGATTCATTCTTGTAATTGTTCTTGTGTGATTGTTGTTGGAGCGGGGTTGGGCTGCAGCCCAACCCCAAGATACTCAGCCACAACTCATATCGTTATAGCTAATGCTTGTTCCCGTGAACTGACTAAACCTCGCTAATTCACTCCTCAGTGTCAATCTAACACTAAAATGTTAGATTTACGATGCCTTACTTGGCTCACGGCCAAGGTAATTGATGAATTATAGAATTATTCATTTAGAAACTGATGAATCTGATGTTATTCTTGTTCCTTGTTCTGCTTCAATTTTCTGTGGGCGGGGAAGTCCTTTGCTACCCTTCATCCAGACAGCCACAGGCCGCAGTATGAATTTGCGCCGCTTTAGTCGCATATTCTCGCCAATCTAACATAAAATTGAAAATTGGCTATAGCGATAGTGGCGTGTGGCAGTGCGATCAGGCAGGGGAGACAAAGTCTCCCCGCCCGACAAGAGCCCAGAAGATACAAGCGTCAAGGAATACAATCATCAGTTTTCGGCTTCAGTAATCGACCACAACCCCCCCTAGTGAATTAAGTGGGGCATCGTGAATCTAACACCCGGCCACAACCCAAGAGGAACGCCACTGACGCCACCCAGTCTGCATCCCACCATGAGGGATCACAACCAGCAGCCCAGAAGGATCTACAAATGCTTGGATTTTATACCCACGTGGTGAAAATCTTTACGCCACCTGAGGCACAGCACACGCCCTATCCCTATCTGCAATCCCCACTTCCTCCCACACTACTGCTGCACGCCCAACGAGTTCTCGTAATAAAGTGGGTCCTGCCACGAGTAAATACCTTGATGGCCTCCATAAGTCCATTGTGGAGATGCACTTGATTTCAGCTTTCTCCTGGCAGACCCATGCACATCAAGTTTAAGCCTAAAGCCTGTTGGAGGCCTTGACATACGATGGCACAGCCACTATTCTTCCCACCCAACAAGAGGGAAGAGTGAGGCAACGGGCGATCCATGAGGCGGTGCATGGGAAACGACACACACGGCCAGAAGTCAAGACTGATCGTCTCAACATGCGGAGTTAATACCCACGAGCCTAATAAGTAGGTGGTCTGGTTTCGAGAGCCCAATGTATGATGGCTATAGTTCTCTACGGCGCTTTTAAATATATGGCAGCAAGACTGTGGCACGCTTGAAGTCATCCTTTGCAGCTCGAATCTAACAGAAGCATTTTCTAGTGTTAGCACTTCCGTGTTGACATTCTGTACTCCACCAAAACAAGAGAATCTAAAACTGGATCACCGCTATATACTGACTATTTGTGTCTGGTAACTAGCAGCTGCACCGGATTAATTTTGTTGTCAGTGAACAGATTATCGCCATACCTCCGGCTAGTTGCAGATGTCAACACGAACGAACAACTCCGTAACCCAGAGCGAAAGGGAATGCTCAGCAAAACTCAAACGCAAGTCCTGCCTCGATACCCAACAGGTTCATTATAAGTCGACCCGGCAGAAAACCCCTGTGGGATATAATCGGCATGGTCATGACGAGTTGAATCCTGCACATATTGTTTGTAGGGGTCATCTCCGGCACGGCGGTCAATGGGGCTGTGGCCAGGAATTCATCAACCTCGAATTATTTAATCGCCATTTACGCTCCCAAGGTGGGAGCCACTGTATTAAACCCTTATGGGACGAAGAGCGCATGGAAGGGGCCAACATGAGTTTCAGGAGCTGCTAGCGGCACAAGGCAATGAGAAACTGTTGGCGGAGGCTCCAGCAGGAAACGCCAGGGCTTTTGACGAAACACAATTTGTTGGAATATCTGCACCTGCGACTACGCATCTACCTGGTGTATCCGAACTCGGGAACGATGAAGCATCAGAGCAATTGGATGTGAATTGTGCCAGCTGTCGGGGCGACTATTGGCAGATTGCTACACCTGGCCCAGCATACTTATTCTGGTGGTATGCCTGTACTGCTGCGATGTCCAGCCGTTTTGGACAGTAGAGTCCCCCGTCGGATAATTATGCCTCTGTGATAGAGTAGGCAAAATCGGTGTAACTGCTAGCTGTCATATTGTCGGGGTATAAGATGCGAGTTATGCTGCTGCTGCTGCATACTTGGTGATGTGCATTAATCATGACAATAGCGTCTCGCGTTGCTGTACGAAGTTGACTCTTAATCGTTTTCTGACTTCTGAGGTCCTGTTCATTAATCTGATTCAAATAGTATCAACAACCAATTCGATCCGAAATAGGCTCGAATATCGTATAGCGGGAGCGCCAAAGCCGGTGTAACTAGAACACCAACGTCACTCCCTATTGAGATGAGGAGCGAGGCCAGGGAGTAGCGTAGATTTTAGTAGATGGGACTATACAACTGGGCGGGCTTCGAGCTAAACTCAATATTTGATGGTATAATGCGAATTAGATTTTAGACGACAGGCAAGACGTGCATGTCCGATACTGGTCATGCTTGTAGCCATGGCAAGAGACATCAAGCGCTATGGCTACAGAGAAATCTGCAAGCACTTTGGATCCAGAAACATCCTGAACGTTTCAGTCCTGGCTGCTCTCGCCGGTCTAAGGCAAAGAAACCTGTCTCATTTAATACCAGGCTAGAGAGCCAGTTACTAACTGAATTGAATACATTTTGTGTATGAGATACGGCACGGGCTGCTGCGCTGCGACCTTGCACTCCACTCAAATTAACGTAAAAAGGAAGATCCGCATTGGGCTGAATTTCTCCGCATTGGGCGCACTATCCCCATGGGGAGTTAAAACCGCTTTAACATACTCCACAAGAGAGCACAATTGCTCGGTTCCAAGATCGGGGATCGCAGCGCTGGAATACAAAGGTCTAAAGGTGGAATGGGAATATAGGCGTTTGGATGCCGCTCAGTACATCACGAATACTCCGTTTCCAAAAAAAAAAAAAAAAAGGCCCGGCGCATAAATACTCGTTGTCGATGAACGGTTTAACTAGTGCTGACACCGCCAAGCCAATAAAGTTTTGAGTGTTGATAAACATCCCCTAATTCACCCGACGGTCAAATGCAGATCTTACTTTTGACAATTTTGGTGGCTAGTGCGGCGACATGGAAACTCACGGCCCTCCATGAAAGGCAAGTTAGAGGCCCAGCGATACCCATGCTTCGTTGGACGGCTTGCTGTGGAGATGTCGTGGCGGCTAGGATCCTTGGCCTATAGCGCCTTCAATTCGCCGATTTGATGATACGAGGGTGCGTCAGGTGGAAGGATTGCGATGTCCATTCTCAAAAAGGACCGAAGCGGTTTGAGGTCGATGCCATCCCTGTAAAGTAAACCAACGCTTGATTGGGACTCCTGATAAACCCAAATCTGTGGGACAGATCACCATAGTACCCTGGTAAACTTAGCATTAAATCGCAACGATCGACGGACCCCTGTGAGCGCTTTGTTGGAACGTATAGTATGTGCGGCTGCAACCCTGATCGCAGGCCATCAATGTCTCATGGGCCGCCTTTCATTGCAGCTGGCGCCTCGCCTTAAAACAAAATACAGAAAATTAGTTGTAACAACCTAGTATTAGCATTCCCTATCGTTCCGCCCATCTTGTCTAGGCTTTAGGACCTTGAACGCCCACGACTGTTCCTGCAGTGCTGGTACGTTAAGCCTGCTGGGTCCCGCGTCAACACTTCCCACGACTCTTTGAGACGGTTGCACCGGAACGGATCTAAATGACTAAAGCCAAGATGGGACCAGACAATCGCCCCGTCTGCCATTGCTGTGAGAAGATCAAGCAGGTCTGTGATGGCAGTTTGCCATGCGCGCGTTGTGTGCGCCTGAGTCTGCCTTGCTGGCCAAGAAGCCGAGGAAGGACTGGCGACGTTTGCCAGAACTGGGACATACCCAAGGCAGCGATAAGAAGAACCAAGACAGGATGCCTCATGTGCAAGCGCCGGAAGAAGAAATGCGATGAGATCAAACCGCGATGCAGCGACTGCCGTCGTTTATGCCTCACTTGTGACTGGCCACCTGAACAAAAATACAAGGCAAAGACTGGCTCTAACGCTACCGATATACCCGTCAAGGAGATAGTGAGCTGCAATAATAACATCGTTGTCCCCGTATCGACATCATCTTACATGGTCAAACCAATGGCAGATATGAAAATGCGAGAGATGTCACTGCGGAACAGTCCCAGTTCTATGACTGCCTCTTGCGGAGGGAATCACATAAACTATGACGACCAAACTCAGCATCATGGCTCTCAAATAGGCTACGGAGACTTCAACCCTCAAATCTATCACCGCACAACTGTGACTGCAGTCGCCTCGTCTGGCGGCGTGCTTTCTTCGGTTGCGATGTCTGCCCCGTCAGGTGTAAACGACGAACTAGCACCTGATACGGGCCTCATATCAGCAACCACGCCATACCGGTTCGATTCCTTCAAACCAATAACCAATGGTAGTCCCGTGGTATCGATGGATTCAGTGCCCCCAGCTCAATCACTATCCATCTATATTCCGCATTTTATGCCCCAATTGAGTTCTTCCCAAGACAGGTCTCTCTTGAACCACTACGCGACTACTGTTGCGTCGATACTCTCGCGGAGGGCTTCTGCAGCAAATCCATACACTAGCTATATTTTACCTATGGCCCAATCCAACGATCTCGTCCTTCATTGTATCTTAACACTATCGGCAAATCATTGGCGAAAGCTTCAACCTCATATGGGCGATCGTGGCTTGTTGCACAAGAGCAGAGCCACTCAAGGTCTAGCTGGAATTCTGCCTCATATTGATGGGATCAGTGCCGACATAGCCCTTGTGTGCAGCCTGTTGCTCTGCATGACAGAAGTATTCGACGGCACAAGTGAGGGTTGGAAACTACACTTGGAGGGTACTAAGCGCTTATTGATTACGGCACAGAAACAACGATGTGATGTGGTGACTGGTCGTTATAAATTTTTGCTTTGCCTTGCAAGATTCTTAGACTCTGCCACCACCACGTCGACATGCAAACCGCCACTTATAGGGGACGAGGCCGCCGAGGCACAGGCTCTGGATAGTTGGACGGCTACTCCAGAGGACGAGGAATCAGCCATCTATGGTATTCCTAAGGTGCTGTTCCATATGGTAGACTGTGTCAACACTTTAGCCGAACTCCGAAGCACGAGGGTAGATCAAACTTCCGAAGCCGCCTTTCGACGACATGCTACCGAGATCGAACGTCGGATCAATAATTGGCCACACCAGTACAGTGCCATGTCGCCGGCAGGTTCAGCTCTTGAGTCTGCTGATGATGACGTGTTGCATGCTGGTCTAGCCTTTGAATACGCCATTCGTTTACGGCTTCACCAGATTGTCGAGGGTTATGAGCTTACCGATCCTAAAGTTGGGAAATATGTCGACGGCATTCTCGACTGTGCCCAAAAGATCCGATATGGCAGTCCTCTTGAATCTTGCATGCTCTTCCCTCTAGTTATGGCAGGTGGATCATGTTGGACATTGGAACATCGGTTAATAGTCCAAGACAGGCTTCTGGTCATGGAGCGGACTTGCGGGTTTGGTTACGTCTACAGTGCTAGGGATCTTATCGAGAGAGTGTGGTCAAGAAGGGACCAGTCAGAAGGCACAGGAGCAATTGTAAACTGGGAGCGAATACGATGCTACGAGATGCAAGGGCTTGTGGTATTCTAGGCGACCAGTTCCGTAACAAACTAATCAATCGGGTTTTGATTGTTGTCTTGGCGTGTCCTAACTCAGATCTTAATTCCATGATCTTATGCCTTAAATAGCAATCCGCATTTATCTAGTAGCACTGTAAACACAGACTATTGTCGCGTCACGCGGTTCCAATTCAATTTTTTACTACGCTGAAGATCCAGTTCTTGATTAAGCTCCTCTTTTTACAATGCTGCTTCTGTGATCCCTTAAGTACAACGATCTTCTTTTCGTCCGAACATTTTACCCCTCATAATTGCTTTTCCCAGCCATCTTCTTTCTCATGATACCCGAAGTTATGCTGTTGTCCACTATACCAGGTCTGCTAGCAGAGTCGACAGAGACACCACTATCCGACAACTATTAACGTGAATGCATAATGAGCCGCCCACCAGAGCGAGCCGCCCCACCCTACCACGAAATTGGAACTAACCATCTACAAACACAAATTTCTCCACCGAAAAATATGGAAACCTTACCTGCAGAGAGTCACATAATGCTAGCTGCTGAAGCTATCAAACAGAACCCCAAACTAAGCGTTCGAGCCGCTTCAAAGATCTATACAGTCCCACGAAGCACGCTTAAGGATCGCATGAAGGGCAGACCTGCGTATTTGGATACGATATATCGATATCAACTCTGCTATTTGGATATATCGATATTGATGTATTGTCGGATAAAACTGCCTCTGTTGATAGAACAAGCAAACTTGGAGTAATTGCTAGATGTCATAAAATCATAGATATCCGGAGATGAGAGGCTAGCCAACCACCTGGAATTTTATCAGAAGGCTGGTAGTTGTGCTTCTGAAATCAGATAAATGACGTGAATCCCTCTGGCAAGAGAAGCACAACGAGCAGGAAAAACAAGAATAATGATTTTGAAAACGAGCTTAGTTAGCAATGAGTCTCATAACGTGGCAAATCTTCCAAATAAGGCAACTGCAGCAATTTCCTTTGTAAAGCAATTGTTCCTCAGATAATCTTAATACAATCGGCACCTTCAGCTCAGTGCAGCTCATCTTATGCCATCCTACAGTGGTCTAACACACCAAGCTTAGCCCATGTTCACAGTAACATTTCTACGTTTGCGCTTTTTAATGCAGCATATCAAGCTAACAGAAGATCTGACTATTATCCCTGGCGTTGATGTCCGAGTCGCTACTTGAGTTGGGTAAATCGACATCTCGTGCCGCTACATCTCGAGTAGTACGAGGCGAATAGTACGAGTTGCTCTTGGTGCAGAACTAGCTGTTTTATGTTTGCACAGAACTCGATTTGTTTGCATGACTGGACGACAATCGGGCAGAAGATCCCCTGTGAATCGGGCAATGAGAGAGTCTTGATTCCTACATAAAACAGTGGAATCATACGAGAACTAAATACTTCGGAATACTGCTACCTGCAAGGCAGAATTATGAGAATTGCTGTTGCCTTTCAGGCAATAGCATACTGCGCTTGCTTTGAATGAGCGACTTGATCTTGATAGAAGTCGTGTTGGTTCGTGGCGTCGACCATGCTGAACATACCCGTGAACAACCAGAATCGTGACACCGTCAACCGAAATCGCAGAGAGTGACTGGCCGGAGCACATTGCTGCCACAAGAGCAACGTTGCTCGTTAGCCGACTGCAACCGCTCGAATTGCGAAAAGCCAGAATGTCGACTCGTGCGCTGGCAATTGCGCATGAAGAGTACAACGCTCACCAATCGGATCGTTGATCAGCCTGTTGATGCTCTGCATCCGCTTCCTGTGGCCACCGCAATCCTTTGCTTCCCGGGCTGCAGCGATCCCAAATGGCATCGAGTACTCGTCAGAATTGACTCGACCCTGCGCCTTGTATTACGCGAGGGGCGAGACGGATAACTATCCAATCTTCCATGGCACGATAATGGCCGATCCCCAGCTCCAGAACAAATACAAAATGTTGGATTAGAGTGCATAATCAACTAAAGCAGGCGACTAATTAACACCCCAGCTGTGCGAAAGGCAGAAGCACAAGGAAATTGTTCCATGTACCGCAAAGCCCCCTGAATCTTTCCTTCCATGTTAACATACCGTAAGGCCGAAAGGTGGCTGAAAAAGGCACGTAATTTCCATTGAGGTGCCAAAAGTGGTTATATGGGTGATCTGGTTACGTGAGTGTCCAGCACCAACTTAGGTTGGTGCCAGTGAGGGAGACGTGCCGAACCCCGAACGTATTTCGCAGTGGCATGGGTTTCCTGGTCGTCAATTTCTTTCTTAGCTTACAACAATGCTGGCTTGCGTATGAATCGAGGCCTGCCAAGAACGTAATGATCTGCGATGCAGCCGCTCACAAACCTTGACAACGTAACTATCGTTCCCGGCATAGCTGCAGATCCGGCCTGCAACATTTTGGGGATCCTAGTCCGTAGCTTTTGTATGGTGCGTCTACTGAATTCTATCATAGTGCCTTCCTGATTGACCCTGCATTCACCCGTTCAACTGTTCCATCCGGCAAGGATTTCCCCCATGCGAACTCGAGTCAGAGGCGCAGCAAAATTACCTGATTCCCCACAGCCACATTGCCATATTTGGTTACAACACAAAAGCTTCACCAAACCAGGCTGAGAGTCTATCAATATCTCTCTGCGCACGCCGCAGGTGTGTGTGTATATGGGGTTTTTTCTTGTTCTCTACTCCAACCCATTTCCTATACATCGCCAGTGACTTCCACCCTTGCCCCTTTCTTTATATCCGTTTACTGACGTTGTTGAATGCCTACGCTCCCTACGCTACCTAACACCAGCTGCAGCCTCCCCTCATCTGGCACCTGAACAGCTCCCTTCTGATCTCTCTAGCTCTCTTCGCCCCTAGGCAAATAAAGTTGCTAGATTCCTCCCCATCCATCCAGGAACACACTCTCAGGTCTGTTCTATACTGGATTAAAAACCAAGCTTCACTCTCGGTACGATGTTACTGTTCTAGGAGCTAGCTGCGTATCGTATGAGGGCAAACCCGAACACCTCTGATACCTCAGACTGATCAAGGAATTTTGGCCCGCTGCCGAAAGTCAAGACATAATCTGCTCCTCTGGGAGTCTTGGATCCATTTATGCGCAATCATATTTGTGTGACCTGAGTTTAACAGACCGCCTTTCTACATCTCCAGATTATTTCTTCCCTCGGGCATTGTCAAGCTACTCCCCCTCTTAGTAAACCTTGTATACGATCCACTGTCGAGTCTAGCTTTCGCTATCAACCGCCTCCGTTCTAGTCGATCTGGTGGCAGATTGCGGCGTGTAGATGGAACCATACAAATTCAAACTGTTTTTGGTACAGGGATGCGCAACGGACCGGAAATTTAGTAGTACGAGATTCCAGCGGCAAAAGCAAGAGGCAATACGTTTCAATACTGTGCTAGCAAAGAATTGATTCGTGGCGGATTTCCTGGCTAAGACATACAAGAGTTGATCTGTTGGCTACCAGGAAAACAATAAACAAAGAGAGTACGTCAGCTGCAGCCAAATATTTGTAGGAGAATTAATGCTTCTAACAGCGCATCGTTAGGTGCTATTACGTGTTGAGATGCGTTCGGCTATCTTGTTGCAAGAAACAGAGAAGACACTACTCAAGTCTGGAGCGAATTGCATTTCTACCTCAACCAAAATGGAAGTGGTTGATTTGCTTCCCGCTGAGGAACAACGATTGGTTTGGTATGAAACGGAGCGAAAATTTTGGTACAAATTTGACAATGAGACCGATGTCAAAAAGCAAGAGTCGGAGCAAACATATAAAGCGAGGGAGGCGGAGGCGAGAGCCGATCTCGGCATCTTAACCAAGCACCGAGCACAACTCACTGAAAGACAAGAGCGCCTTTTTAAGGAGCTTACACAAGTCGATGAGGAGCTTGCTCAAGTTGTCGAAGAACGTAACGACAGAGTCACGAAATTGAATAATCTGAAACAAACTCACCGGCAAAGCGAACGTGATGCACTGGAGGAACGCAGGAAAATCGCGAACAGAATGAAAAGATTCTTTAGGATCAAACGAGGAGAGGATCCAAATACACCTTCTGGACAACACCGCTACCATTTACGCAGAAAAAGTATCCAGGGAGCATTCGGAGGTGCAGGGCTTGTTCCATTTGAACCAAAAAGTGACTTATTGCGGCTAGATGTGAGGCTACGGACGCCATCGCCAGTTGATGAGGCACTTGATCTACCAAACAGGTGGGCTCCAAAGACCTGAAATAACCCAACCGAGGCAACTTCACAGGCTAACTATATTAAAAGACGGATAAGCCACTACCTAGGAAGCTCGCCAACCTCAATTTTAGACCCTGTGGATCAAATTACGAGGGGAACATGCAGAATGATGCATAAGATGGCTCCCTTAAAGGCTGAAGTTGAACAGCTTCGAACGGCAAATGCACTACTAAGCAAGCAGCGTAGAGCTAAGAAAACGCATCTACGCCAAGGCTGTATGATTATTGCTGAGGGACAATCTCTTCGGGGCCAGAATGATGCGGAAGAGCAGATGAGGCAGGAAGATCGCCTGAAAAGGGGTCGGAAGCCGCTGGATGAGCGGCAGGGTCGGCGATGTGGTACGTGCGGCAAGACTGGTCATAATGCGCGAACTTGTCAGATTGACGTGGAAACGTCTAATGAAGAGAACAGCAGTAAAAATTAACTATTTTTCTTCGTTGTGGTTTTGTTGCTTCCACCGCCGTCTTTGGCGGCGGAGCCAGTAGCCTGCGAATGGCTTCAAACAGTGGCTGAAACAGACCTCACGTGAGCAGGCTTCAACACCAACACAGGCGTACGTTATCTATAGCTAGATGAATTCAACAAGCATCAATCAACCAGTTACGAGTACCCCAAACCGCGTGATAATTATCACCCGAATAGAAGCCTTGCGCTTCCAACAGGTTTTTTTTTTGTAAAATCTCTATAAGGTGATTGAAAGCGGCGAACTCACCATGCTGGCGCACCCACCATGCACCCACGTTAGCTAAACTTCAAGTAACTAACGTATTGTGTTATCTCAGCTCATTCATTCATTCATTTATTACGCCCGGTGGAAAGTCCAAGAGGGCAACTATAAACCTATGGCGCATGTACATTCTTCAGCTTAGCCTTTGTCTCAATCAAGCCCATAACTCCTTATCATCCAGTTCCTGCTCTTTACAATTTGTACTGTTGCTTCGCCAGGGTTTCTCGTACTCTATCGATTTGCACAGCGGGCTAGCTTGGGGCTTATTCCCCAAGTGTTCAGGATCCTATCTACGGCAGCTGAAGCGGCGTCTGCTGGTTTTAGCACGAGACGTTAATCTGTATCTGCAGAGGAAGCCCGTCTGACGCGCTTAGACGTTCCTTTGCCAGTGTCCGTCCGCATTCGGTTGCCCCGACGATCTATCTCCATGGCCTTCAAGCTCGGCTTCACTGTCCGTGTCGATCGTTTCGGCAGCTACTGGACAAGCTCATGTTTGGACATTGGGCTAAGACGAAGGCGGCGCTCGACATGAGGCGGATTGTGGACAGCTTGACGTTTGAAGGTTCAGGCCGGTCGTTCGCGACGAATCACAGAAACAAATGGCTGCAATCGGGCTATAAGCGAGTGGCGAAGCTGGGAAAAGAAAAGCTCTGGCGCGAAGGCAAGGGCAAGGGCAAGGGCTGGAGGCAAGCCGAAGTGGTGGAGTATCCCGCGCTGCTGCAACGATTTAAGCTTTGCAGGCTCTGCCACGAAAAAAGGAGTTATTCGACGGCTTTGTACGCCTCCTCTGGGACAGCTCATGCCGCGAGACACCTAGTCCGTCAGCACCAGATCGTTGAATTTGGTGACAGGAGTCCATGCTTGGCGACTCCGTTCACCATAGCGGCCAAATCCGCGTCCTCTTCTGTACGCCCTTTGCCGCGACAGACTAGTCTAGGCTTTCAGCTCGCCTCCCACTTTGACGAAAGGTCATGGAAATCTCGTTTCGTGGACTGGGTCATCCTAGAGGATGTCACCTTCCGACAAGCATCAAGCGAGCGGCTACGGTGGTTGATTACGAACGGCGGGGAGGTTGCGAGTCAGCTACTTCCCGAGCATCACACAACAGTTTGTTCGTGGATCCGTCAAGCCTCGGCGGCAGATTATCTTTAATCTCGTCAAGGACGCAAAGAGTTGCGTCCACCTTAGCTTTGATCTCTGGACTGCTTCCAACGGGTTCCACTACATTGGCGTTCTTGGCCACTTTGTGGATAGCCAGGGCAAAAAACGTGATGTCCTTCTTGGACTGCCGCGCCTAGTTGGGCCACACTCTGGTGAGAATATGGCCTCGTATATCAAGGAGGTAATCGAGAAATACGAAATAGGTTCCAAACTCGGATATTTCATGCTTGATAATGCCGAAAGTAACGACACTTGCCTAGAGACGCTTGCGAGGTGGTTCCCAATGGACACGAGCCGGCGTCGACTGCGTTGCGTAGGCCACATTATCAATCTGGTTGTCCGCGCTGTCATCTTTGGGTCAAACGTCAGTAAGTTCGAGGCGGAGCTTCGTGGGGCTACGGACGAATTTAGTTTCGAGATTTGGGCCAGGAAGGGGGCTATCGGCAGACTCCACAACCTTTCCACCTATATCCGACGGACGGACCAGCGACGACAGGTGCTTCGGCGTTTACAGACCGAGCTCGCCGGGGACGACGCAATATTTACATTGGAGATTGTTGTTGATGGCAAGACACGCTGGAACTCCATTTACGATATGATCAATCGTGGTATGCTTACATGGCCGGACATCTCCATTAGACATCCGCTGACATAGTATTGGCTTCTCCTAGCACTGGAATTGCGCAGTGCCATAGAGCTCTATCAATCTCGCTGGCAAAAGCCCAAACATGATCCCGTCCACCGTGACTTAACTAAGGATTTTCTCAACGCTGCGGATTGGGCTGAACTAGAGCGCTTCCGT
Organism: Pochonia chlamydosporia 170; assembly: GCF_001653235.2. NCBI lineage: Eukaryota > Fungi > Ascomycota > Sordariomycetes > Hypocreales > Clavicipitaceae > Pochonia > Pochonia chlamydosporia. The sequence continues at coordinate 130,625 of NW_019154056.1, forward strand.
GACTTCCTAAAGCCGTTTTACATCCTTACGAAGACGATGGAGGGTAACGCCAACAATCCAGAGGCAGAGGGCGGGCATGGTGCGGTGTGGGAGACCCTTAAGACAATGGACTATTTGTTCGTCAAATTTAAACAGGCCGCGGAGGAAACTCAGTTCGAGGAGCCGTCCCATGTTAAGTCGGGAATTGATTGCGGATGGACGAAGCTTGAAGACTATTACCTCAAAACGGACCGTACGCCAGTCTACCGAGCGGCATTAGCGCTTCACCCATCTTATGGGTATGACTACTTTGAGAGGCACTGGAAAATTGTGATGGATAAGCCGTTGTGGTACAGCGACATGCAGTCTGCTGTGGGTAGCATGTTCGATGAATATGTACGACAGGCTGACGTCGAAACCCAAGCTCAAGTGGATATTTTTGACGACGAAGCTGATGAGATCGAAGCCGATATTAATGACTACAGTTCATTTGGGAAATGGTCAATCCGCTCTTTGAATACACAGCGAAAGAAGGTCAAGGCAACTAGCGAGCTTGATCTATTCCAGACACGGCCAATTTACCCCCAAGATCTCGACGTTGCCAACCCTCTTGAATGGTGGAACCAACATCAGTTGGAATATCCAGTTTTGTATCGAATGGCGCTCGACCTGTTCTCAATTCCTGGCATGAGTGCTGAATGTGAGAGGGTGTTCAGTCAGACAAAAAAGATGATCACGGATGAGCGCAATCAGCTAGCGCCTGAGGTGGTTGAGGCGGATCAACTCCAAAAGCACTGGCTAATGAGAGGGCTGGTAGCGTAGTAATGAATGTTTATGGACCTAATGAGATTTATTCGGACGGTTATAATCCCATTGTAGCAGCACGGTAGAATTTCGGGATCAGACTATCAGACCTAGACAGACCGGCTTGTTCAAGTCAGACAGTCCTAGACCGACAGACCGGGAGCCTCGACAAGGCCAGACCGACAGACCGAAGGGGCCGGTCTGGGTCTGTCGGTCTGTTAGCCACACTGTTACTAAGTATCGTAGGCTTGTGCAGTGGTAGCAAAACGCGGGTTAGGACGGTTTTATACTCCTCGTTCAAAGGCATGACGAGGTCGTATACGATGGTGCCAAGGATTTCGAGAAATTCAGCAACACCGTTGAACCTCTCGGATTCGTAGATAAACTGAAGGAGCATCTGGTTGATGGATTGTCGGATGAAGCATCGTAGGCTGAGGAACCTGTCATATAGCGTGGCCTTTAACAAACCTCGCTCACGGGGATCTTCAGAATCAAAAAGTTGCAAGAGCTGGAGCACGAAGTTTTGGTCGATGTACGCCCTAGCCGTCTTGATGTCGAAATCATGACTCTCCATGACCCCCAGGAATAATTCATATACTGCCTTAATGTGTGGCCAAGCAACCTCCAGAGTTGGCTCGTCCTCAACATCGAAGAGTTCGGGCTGGCGGTATGTTGGTGGCTGTATTGTTCGAAAAACGTTTCTGCCGAACATGTCGACGACTTGCTCGTAGATGGAGTTTGCTAGGACATGCTCTTTGCTAGCAACGTGGTCCCTTAGCTCATACAAGGCAAGTCGCTTGATGTCTTTGGACTTGACATCACAAGTTATATCGGTAAAGTCAAATATGACATTGCACTGGTCGATCTTTGCTTTGAACAGCGCCGGCCATTGGTTCGAGGACACCTCGTGGAAGCCTGGGAGCTTCCTGAGATCTTGCTGCATGGAGATGTCCACGTAGCTAAGGTGCCGTCACTTCCCCGTTGGGAGGGTATCGTGTCTCGAGACAGTACTCCTCGTGAATTAAAGGCGAACTGTGGGCAGCCTGCTACAACACTCAGCGGTGCCGTGTCCCTTAGCCGGCTTCGGCTGGCAAGTGCAACGATCAGGAGAGCGACAAGATCTTCGTTCTAGCCTATGTCGCCGGCACGGCGACATAAAGCGGCCACGAGTTGGGTGTTGACGCTAGGATTGTCCGTTGGACAGACGGAGCGAGAATTGGCGGAGATGTGGCGATGGGGGATTTGCATTGGGCGTTTGGTGGCTGTCTCCTGTGCCAATAGTCCTGCTCCAAACACGCACCCATAGGAAACAAGCTGGATTCAGATTCCGTAGCGTGAACCTATACTTGGTAAACAGGCGTGCTAGATGTAATTTACACCGTATTATCACGGCTACAACTATCAAGGATGGTTGAAGCTGAAACGGCAAGATTTATTGGAAATCACCTTGCCACTCTGATGCTCTACAATTGACTGGTATGCCATACCTCAAGCCTCACATGGATGGTGGGTCTAGCAGGCTGTCTGTGTTCCGTTGGCCGCATTTCATGCGAGGCATGCCAGTCATGGCCGACCTGAAACAAATCTAATAGTTATTCTGCTGCGAACACATAAACCAAATATGTGAGAAACTCACTCCTCCTTCCATGCGAGCAATTATGGACTCCGTGTGGACCCTAAAGTGTCTTCGTCAATTCTGAAGCTGGGCAGAGGCTGGTTATCTAAACCCCTTTCCCAAGAATTAACCATAATATCGGGAACTCCGAGACTGGCACGGGCGTACTTATTATTCAGCAGGTTATACACACCATATCCTATACATCGGATATAATCCAGAGCCTATTACGCCTGTCCGCCCCAGGGTAGGCCATGCGGGCTGCGTCTGTGGCGCCGCGCTAGGTCGATTCGCTTTCGGAAACCCGGATTCTTTCCCCACTTCTCATATGGGTTGCCAGGTACTAAGCCCAGAAGGTCTCGAGGCCAGGGGGACCAAACTTTGGCCACGTCACCCGACAGGGCTAAATCGGGACTTTTCCTTGCCTAGACAGGAAAAGTGGCCTGTCATCTTAGAAGTCTTCCCCCTGCTGTGCTCCACATTATGGGGGTGTGAGCTTGAGCCACCCCTGCACGTTGACGTCGCTGCAGTCTAATTTGTCCTAGTCGCAGCTGGAACTAGATCTCGACCCAAGCCATTGTAGATGATTCTCGGTGTCTCGTGGGCAGGTGAGCTGATTCAAGGGTGTTACAATAACCCTCCAAGGAACCATGTCCAGCCCTGTTCCAAATTGGCTAAATTTGCACAGCCGCAGCGGTTGGCAGCTGCCTATCTTGGTCAATCACGATGGTTGGCAAACATGAACTTTGCCGCGAAATTACACTCGAACCCCTACAGCACACAAGGTGCCACACCGACCTGAGTTTCCCCGTCACGAAGTGTCGCTTACTCGCTTGAGGACGTAGTTCCATTACTGGCTAAGCGTTGTTGTCTCAGGGCCTTCAGGCCCATTCTCTACGAATATCGGGCACCCCGGAACACCCCACGTGGCTCAGACCAGGCCACGCCGCTAACTTATACTTCGACACGACGAAGACACAACGAAATTCGCAGCCACCCATGTTGTCAATCCCAATACTCCATCGCGGCTGGTTCCCGAGCCAAGCCGGGCTCATAATTCCCGCTGGTGTTTTCGGCTAATCAGCTCCAAAATCGTGTGGGATGGTTCATAAAAAGCAACCGTTGAGATCCTCAACCCTGGGACAGTTCTACTCTCCATTGTCCCAGGCTAGTCACCAGCTTCGCGGGTGGACGTTATGGAGTTTGCCACCGACTTATCTGACGCCGGTTCATCTACTATCCAACCGCTGCAGCGGACTTTCCTCGCACAAGATCGCCATATGCATTATACATCCGATGTCGCATGCAACATATCAGAATTGTAAAGTTGCGGGAGCATCTACGCTTTGTTTTGCAGGCAAGGGAGTTGATGGCAACAACAGTTCAGTGCTCGATTGCCACGTGTGTAGTTTCATACAGTTTCACATCGTGGCTATCCAGCACGGCCTTGGTTGGAGTGTTTGAAGTCATGGTTTGGGATGCTAGATTTTCAAGCCCAATAATTTAGCTCCAGCAGTTGAACAATGAGGTTCACGTGCAATATATGGGATGTATTGTCGTATTGCCACTATATTGGGTTCTTGGAAATACAATACAATATGGATCAATGCCATACTGCGTAATACAATATGTCCCGCTTAGCAATACAATAAGAGTATTACTATTTGCAAAGATATAAATCTCTATTTGCAAAGATACATGTCTCACACATGACTCACCAACTCCACCCTGGTCCCAGTCAAGGAATGTTGCGCAACGCAGGCACATGCCGTCGGCATCGCCCAAACTAATCACGGCAATGTACAGCGCGACATACATGGCGTTAGGTACAACGCACTGCGGAACGCACGAGCTATTAGAACATTTATTCCATTATATTTAAGTATCACATTTCTAGGGAATGTTTGGGTCGTAGAGCATCATGAAAATGATGGGTTCTGCCGGTGTCTGTTCCTGCCCATTGCTGCCACTCACCGTCCTCCTGTCTCTGACGCCTTTAAACCAAACTTGTTGCCGTGGTCCATCATGCAAGTCACGGTATAGCGGCCGGTTACACGGCTGGGATGATAATACAGCTCTCGGCTGAAGACTCTCGTGATGCTGGGACGTGGTTTGCGGACGATCTGTCCACTGGTGCTGCCTCCGCTTGACTTCGTCCTGCCTTCCCGCCACGGACTCGTTGACGCTTGTTTCCTCGCGACGATTGAGATAAATGTGATTGTAGCTCGTCAAGCTCGAATTGAGAGCGGTCACGGCGAAGGCTTGCATTCAATTGGCGCGTTCCACGGCCGGCATTCTAAATAGGCTGTCGGCTCAGACCACGGCCTCGCGCTGAAAGCCTGCCTTGACTCCGTTGCACAGGCTCGGCTTCGGCATCGTCATCGTCCGTATCGTCGGCGTCACTTCCTGGCTTGGAGGTGTGATCTGTGATCTTGAGGTATCGCGGAACCTTGAGCTTCTTGTTGTCGGCATTCAGGCGCGGCCTGCCTCGTGCGCTTCTAACAACAGCTGGGTCGCGAATATCAAGTAGCTTATCCTCAGCGTTCTAGTAGGCTGTTAATACTCAAGTTTCGTGACAGTGGCTAGCAAGCTGACGTACCAACGGCTTCTCGAGCCACCAACGCATAGCAATCTGGCTCCGTCGCAGAGGCGTGCCGTTTAGGAGACAATCAAAGATACAATGGCTGCAAGGCAGGCCGTATTGATGCTCGAAGTTGCCCGTGCAAGGGCGTAGCGGTTTGGGCTCGCGCTGATCAGGCAGGGCGGCGAGGGCAAAGCGATACTGCTTGGCAATAAGGTTAATGGCCGGATATGTGATCTGCAGGTTAAGCTTGCCGAGCCATGCCTGCCCGAGGTACTGATTACGCTGCCGCTAAATCTGCCTCGCAGCCTCTTGGCGGTAGGACCGAGACTTGTTATCAATCATCGTGACAAGGGCTTGGTGGAGGTAAAGGAGGTCTCCAGTGCCTGTTACCAGGTGAGACTTGACGTCTGCATGGGCGGTCTCGGTAGGGCTATTGACCCTTTGACCGAAGTTCCCATAGCGGTCAATGTAACACTTCACCCACTGCTTGCGCCACGGCATATATTCCTTCTGGATATATCGCAGGATGTGCCCTGCTGCCTGCGGAAGGTTTCAACAAAGGTCTTCCACGAGGCCTTAAAGGTATTGTGATCAGCGGCATAAACCACAGCTTGGAAGGCTTTAAACATCCCCTTACGGCTGTAGTCATCAGAGGGGTTCGCAAGCCCGTCCTCCGCCTCGTCTTGTACGCGACCTCTGGCGGCGATATTAAAATCTAGCTCTGGCTCGAGCTGCTCGGCATTCTTGTCGCTTGGATGAGAGGAAAGGGCGTCTACGTCATTACCAGACTCATCACTAATGTCGTCGTAATCGTCGCCCCTAGTGTTCTGCCAGCGGGCGTTAATTTTAGCTCGGACGTTGGCCAAGATGTGATATACGCATAGCTGCTGTTGGGCACTTGGAAAGGTGTTCGTGAGGGCTGTGCGGAGAGCTTGTTCCTTGTCGGTGATGATAACCTCCGGCGTGTCTGCCCCAATGTCGATGCAAAGCTCGTCAAGCCGGTCACATAGCCACTGGAAGTGGTGCTCCTTTTCGCCGTTTATAAGGCCGAAGGCGAAGTTGGCTAGGGACTTCTGATCCGTCACACCTGTGACTTGAAATAGATGTAACCCAAAGCGGTTGGTTTTGTATGTGTTATCCAAACCGAGCACCTCCGGAAACTTCTTCCACATTGTGCGGCACCAATCGTAAGTCCAAAAGACAGCACAGACGCGGTCCTCTTCATCCCGTAAGGTTTTGACTCCAATACCTCCGTTCTCAAGCTCCTTGACGAAGGCTTGGGTAGCTGTAAGGCCGTTAAGTCGCTCGCGTTTGATGGTTTGACGGTCATTGTAGATATCTCGCTTGCGGAAATAATCATAACCTGAGCTATCAGCTTTTCCGACAATGCTAGCCATCTCACGGGCCCTAATGCCATTCTCATTTGCTAGTTCTCGCTCTTTTTGTTGCTGACCAACTGTGCGGCGGCGATAGACATTGTGCGCCGATGGATCAAGGGACTGTCCGTGGTTATGCTGGCCTTGAACTACCGTGTACGTCCACTTCTAGTTAGACGATTTGGTGGCCTTACCCGTGATTTTAACGGGACAATCAAGCTTCTGTGATGACGGCTTCCTTAGGCCCGAGCTTTGTGATGGGCGTCGCGGGCCGCGGTCGCAATTGAAGACGATATAGCTTGGCTGGACGATGCCCCCGATATCCCGCTTTGAGGCACAAGAGGCCTTCACTATTGCGGCGCCATTTGAAATGTGGAAGCTACGGAGGAAGGCAAAGAGGTCATCGTATGTGTCAAAGACTGGCGATGGTGGCAGTTGTGGGATAGTAGCTCCGATGTAGTCATCGTCTGTTGGGTCGTTGGAGGCAATAGCTGCGGTGGCCGTTGTAGCACGGTCAGGCGAGGGACTTTGCGTGTTGAGAAGACGGGATATGTCCATCCTGACTGCTGCGGCGATCGGGTTATGTAAAAGTGGACGTGACCATTTTGTGGTCGGGTTGATGGCTTGAATTTATGCGTGGCGAGAGATCGACCGTCCTCAATTTGGCTGTTTACCTTTTGCACTGGAATTGACTGTCGCAGGCTGTCACAGGCTATCGCAGGGCATTGGGCTAGACTTGCATCGGCCCCATACTAGTGAGACATGTATCTTTGCAAATAGAGATTTATATCTTTGCAAATAGTAATAACGTAATCCACAAGCGAGTGGAACACACAAGCGAGTGGAACACACAAGCGAGTGGAACACACAAGCGAGCGGAACACTCCACTTAGACTTAACAAAGCCGTTCTTTAATGTCGATTTCTTCCGCCTACAAACATGCAAGCCGTACAAAATGAGAGAAATCTAATGCTAGCGATTCAGGCTAGGCAACAAGACCGCAATCTTAGTGCACGAGCTGCTGCACGGACGTATAATGTCAGCCTCACAACATTAACGCGCCGGTCCAAGGGAATTACATCACGGCGAGATACTATGCCTAATTCGCGGAAACTTACAGATTTAGAGGAATCTACAATCCTCCAATACATCCTTGACCTAGATTCGCGGTCATTTCCTCCTCGGCTTAGTGGTGTGGAAGATATGGCGAATCGCCTGCTTATAGATCGCGACGCGCCTCCTGTCGGAATTAACTGGGCTTCAAACTTCGTTAAGCGCCACAAAGAGCTTACTACGCGTTTTACGCGTAAATATGACTACCAGAGGGCCTTATGCGAAGATCCAACGATAATTGAGCCTTGGTTTAAGCTTGTGCGCAACACTGTCTCGAAATACGGCATCCTAGATGAGGATTTCCATAACTTTGACGAGGCTGGCTTTATGATGGGCGTGATCTCAACCACAGTGGTTGTTACAAGCTCTGAAAGACGTGGCAAGGCAAATCTAGCTCAGCCAGGTGATAGAGAATGGGTTTTAGTACTTCAATCTATTAATTCTCGGGGGGAGGCTATCCCGCCATTTATCATCGTTGCGGGGCAATATCACCTCGCTAACTGGTACGAAGATAGCGCGTTACCAAAGGATTGAGTTATCTCAACAACTCATAACGGCTAGACTACAAATGAGAAAGCTGTAGATTGGATCCAGCACTTCGAAAAGCATACTCAGCCTCAAACTCGTGGCGCATATCGTCTTCTTATCCTAGATGGGCACGAAAGTCACCACTCAACTGAATTCGAGTTATTCTGCAAAGACCATAAGATTATCACGCTCTGTATGCTGTCTCATTCATCTCACATTCTTCAGCCACTAGATGTTGGCTGTTTTGGGCCGCTTAAGAAGGCATATGGCAAAGAAATTGAAGGACTTATGAGGGCGCATATAACCCACATCACAAAGGCTAACTTCTTCCCTGCGTTTTTTACCGCATTTAAAGCCGCAATGACAAGAGAAAATATTCAGGGAGCTTTTCGAGGCGCAGGACTTATTCCATTTAATCCAAAAAGCGTCTTATCGCGCCTAGATGTGAGGCTACGGACTCCAACGCCAGTTGAAGAGGCACTAGAGCTACCAAACGCGTGGGTTCCAAAGACCCCAAACAACCCAACCGAGGCGACTTCACAAACTAATTATATTAAAAGAAGAATAAGCCGACATCAGGGAAGCTCACTAACATCAATTTTAGATGCTATGGATCAATTTGCGAAGGGCACATGCGGAATAATGCATAAGATGGCTCTCCTAAAGGCTGAGAACCAGCAACTTCGAGAGGCAAATGCACTATTAAGTAAGCGGCGTAGAGCTAAAAAAACACGCTTACGTCAAGGCGGCAGTATAACTATTTCCGAGGGACAAGCTCTTCAGGACCAGAATGATGTAGAAGAGCAGATTCAGCAAGAAGATCGCAAGATAAGAGGTCGAAAGCCTCGGGATGAGACGAAGGGACGGCGTTGTGGTGTGTGCGGCAATACTGGTCATAATGCGCGAACTTGTCAGATTGATTTAGAGACATCTAATAAAGAGGATAGCAGTGAAGATTAATTGATTTCTTTTGTTCTGGTTGTTTTTTTGTAGAATCTTTGTAACGAGGTAGGTTAGGGTGTTCCGCTCGCTTGTGTGTTCCACTCGCTTGTGGATTACGTTACTCAAAATTAAACTGGAACCGCGTAACGCGACATCTGTCCGTCGATATTCCTGGGAGGGTCCGTCCTGGAAACTACGGCGTCTGCAGCATGTCAGCTGCGTATAAGATTCAACCTGTGTTGGTGCCCGTTGCCAATGGCTGTGTACGCCTTTCTGATTCTGACACTGGACGCGGTGCCAATAGCCATTGCGATAATGGCAAACGACACAAGCGGCAACGGTGGTCAGAAGGTAAGTTAGTTGGGTCGGTGGCGGTGGCAACTGCGGAGCAACCAGTCTTCAGCTTCCCGCAACCAGTTTGGCCGCAGTGATCAAAGTCAGGTGGTTAAGTAGCAGGCGGCTGAACTGGCTCAGATAATATTAACAATGCTGCTGTCGAGAACAATGAATTTATTTTCAACAACACCAGGTTGCCAGATGTTAGGTTGGCGGGAATATGCGACTACAGCGGTGCAAATTCATACTGTGCCATGTGGATGTCTAGACGAAGTAGCAAAAGTCGTAGGGCGTATTGGAGAGAAGTCCTCCGAGAAGTCCTTCGCGCGTAGGCTCATGTCGGATTCTCAGCGGTCATAGAGTCATAGATTACCAAAAATGGTAGGCTGGCCAACTACCTGAATGATTAAGTTCGGTTGGGGTGTGAAGATGAAACGGATCTGAACGCTTCAAGCTGGAAATCCAGTCCAAGCTGGAAAATGACACAGAAAAACATTAACATTGATAGCCAACTTAATTACACTTGAATATAGAGCTCTCTCCGTGACACCCTGTAGTGCCAAAGTAATTCTAACAGCTTGGTGTGCGACACTTCCTCACCTGTCACGAACCGAAGTTTTCTCTGTTCAGTCACAAGCAAACCTAGAATTCACCATGAATCGCATGCTTAGCATCACCCTCATTCCTCCTATACCAACCGCCCCAGGCTCAGCTTATCTTGGCCCCGATGGCCTTCCAAAGGTCCCTCAGGTGCTTCCCGATTTGGCGGTGGGCATTCTTCCGGACTTGGATCTGTAAATGCGAATAAATCCGAGAGAAGAGAGGTTGTAACGGTGAGAATAAAGGGCTATTGATTTCCGTCGAGGCCGTAGGTACTCCTTGTTTCGCATCATTATCATTAATGATTCATGCCTTGCGACGGGTATTAGAACCCGAAGACACCCTTTCTGATGAAAGTTTGACTTGTGGATTCCAACCAATACCCTGAATTCTATCCGCAATAGAACGGGTCCGCCTTTGCTGGCAGTGCTTTGCTGCTGAAACCATGCAGTCATGCTCTACATCGTTTGGGAGTCGAATAATATATGTGGTTGCTGCCATGTGGTATATTAGCTTTTGCAAATTAATTGCTACCTAGTGGTGGGAATGAAAATTGTGGCCAGATCGAAATTGTTTGATGCGTATCTGAATCTGGTCTTGCGACGTTTTGAGTTCCATGCCTGAGTACTCTATATATGTAGTCGGGATACATGGTATCGATATGTGGTTCATTTTCTCTATCAACTGTTTATTGGGTCGCCCTTCAATTTCAGGAACTCTTATCAATTTAAGCAATACAGGAGTCTAGACGGAAACCATGAGACACTCGGCGAAGCAGGAGCATTTGTTACTCAAGTGCTGGAACATCGTGGCTTGTGTACCCATGGGTGAAACACAGCACTAGCAGAGAGAACATGGGACTCTCATTTAACTAGCCTTTCCGCCATTCGGTGTCCGGCCGACCAAATGGTGGCTGCCTTAGATGACATGCCCATGAATCCCTGCTCGAATCGAACAAAAGGTTCAAGTAGAGACCACCCAACGACCGTGGCGACTAGGGATATCTAGATGCCCTGTAGTTAGGCAAAAACGGAGCTATACATCTCTGCGTCCCTAAATGTCCTGAATAGTGGCAGGAAAATTTCCATCTGCACCAACCAGTAAGTGCCAGTGACGTAACCACACTTCTGACTGCCGGGAAGATTTGACTCGAACGAACTGTGCGGCGAGGCAACGAATGCCACTAACTGAGACCAATACCGACAGACCTGTCCCTGCAATTCACAACTCGCATGCATGAACAATAGTACTTCGGGATATTCCGATAGTACTAAAGGCAGAAGCAACTCGGTATTTCCTGGTGTATCGGACAGAAATCGTAGAACACACAGTACAACCACATCCAATATTCTAAAAGCAATTATCACACCAAATTAAGGGACAGCTACTAGCTGCACTGCGGTATGAACCGGTTTGGGGGGGCTGTTCGGCCTTATTTGGGGCGCATTCCAAAATTCCATGTGCTTAGTCTGATGGCGACACCAACGAGGATGCGGCTACACCACTATTTCTTTTCTAGGACGCAATGTCGACACAAAGTGGCAAACTTTGCCTTGTTTGAGTTGGGCTGAACATAGCTCATGTCAGTCAACGTCCATTGACTTAAACAGTTGTTCCTCAGCAGTTGTAGTGTCGATATAACTGAACTTTGGCTTGAATGCAGGGGCTAAGTTAGCACACTCCATTGAGTGGTGTGGACATTCATGAGAAAGCACTTACATTCCACTTCCGACACCTGCGCTCTAGTAAAATTTGCACCTGGCAAGACATGACATTAACGCGAGCGCCGAAGTCCGACACCATATCAACCGCCCTGTGGCCTATAACGAATTGGGGCAGTACGTGGCGCTGGACGACAAAACGGGTGTTAGGCACAATGCAAGCACGAAGGCCTCCAGTCATCACCGCGACGCTCCTCAGCCCGACGCTCCTTCCAACGTGGTCATTTCAGCCGATGCAAGGAGCCCTAATCAGCATACTGCAATAAGACGAGACAATCCTGCATCAATACGTGCATGCTCCGAGCTCGGTATGTTTCATGCCGAGCTGACACAACATATCCGTAACCGGCTGAGTCCAAGGCTGACTCGGCGGCCGCTCTCGCTTGCCAGGCTGGGACCCATCATAAGCGAGATTGCTTCTCATTAATTCTTAAGCTCAAGAGCGCTCCTTTGCCTTGTCCTGTTTTCTCTTTCTTACTTCGCTTTGGATACTTGTTCGTAGTCGCCTAGCCAATTGTCAATACACTTGCTTGGACCGTTACAATATCCCCGTAGAGTGGCTCGGGAGCGTAACGGACGGAGAGTTCTCCTGACTATGACGGGTTTCCTTGCCTTACGATATCATGAAGCCGCCGTCAGCCACCTCAAGTCTGTCAACATGATTGCATACCCCACGTGGTTCTAGGAGGAGTTTCGCATGCCGCACATTTGTAAATGTAAGCTACCTTGTATTCATGCAAGAATGAGCTCTCTGTGCTCAAGGAATGAGTAGACTTGGTGTGATTGCTGGCTTTCGTAACAGATGTTTGTGTTTCAAGTGAATAAAGATGGCGAGAAATACAATACGCCCCCGTTTCTGTGGGAGCACGTCGGCGATGCTCTGTTGGTGGCAGGGAGCGCCAGTTTGCACGGACGCAAAATTTGTGATGGTACAACATGAGTAAATCAAGCCAGGTTTGGTGGCGTACATACGCTTGCCCTGTCTGAGGTCCCTCTGCAAGGCCAGCTTGCATGGTGCCCCACATTAGCGGCCAAGGGTTGGCAGCGGGATCTACATCTGACCGACGGCTCAATCCCCAAGGTAATCGGGATGGGGCATGGTCTCAGGCCATGCACATACCCATGGGAGCTGTCCTTACCCCTAAGAAGCGTGGCACCTGGCACGTGCAGGCCTTCCCGCTAGTCCCACCCAACCCAGGGGTTAACCAGTGACATTCTGGAATGCCATTCTGAAGTTGTTTTTTGATGCAAGATTAATTCAGCGAGGTAGCGCCGTGGCGGAAATCACTCCTGCGGTCAATATATTCCTACGGTAAGGTTGAGGAAATGGTAGTAGCCTAAACTTCCAGGCGAATACCAATTTTTTCCATCATGCCATGCTGCAATATTCCCATAACAGAACCCAGGATGTGATTGCCATGGGTCGGTGAGTAGGTCTACAGGGTTGGCTCCTGAGGTTCCATCCCATGTGTACTCTCGGATGACTCTTCCGAGGTGCATGGATGCCGCCATCTCTGCTAGCTGGTAGCCACTGCTTAGCTGTGACGTCATATTCGCCGTGCTGAGGACAATTGCACCTCCAGGGGGTCTACAAACAAACCAGCCTTCTTATGGATGAGCAGAACAATCCGCCGGATGAATAGCAGGACGGCGAAGGCCGTGTGTTGGCGCCGTCAGGTCACCACCTTTTCTGTGAGATTGGCCCCACTAGCGGATGGTGGACAGCCCCGGACGTTAAATAGTGGAGCTTGCGTCACGGAATCTCCTTGATCATGAAGTTATTACGTTCTCATGCGATCCAATTGGAGGGCACTGTACAATACAATAACAATCAGTACAGTACTAGTGCCTACAACCTGAAACATGCAACGAAGGGCACCAGTAGTTCGACACCTAGAGCACACCATTCATCCGAGAGTTCGCTTCGAATCATTGGCACATCCCAGCGCTTGGCTACTTGCGCTACTCTAGAAGTGACCACATACATGAGCATCCATTGTAGAGCATTAGGCCAGGGAATACATCTGTTGCGTTTGTGTCCAAAGTTAAACCACCATGCCATTAGTGTTGATGTGGATTATTCAGTACTGACGGTTTGCCCGTTCCTTGACACTGACTCGGGCCGCATCAATACATATTCCGCGCCTTGTCTTATATGATTTAACTAACGGAGACTCTTAACCCTGCGTCGAAGGAACTGACAAATCAGAGCTGTGGTTTATTTCCGTAACTCCCTCATCCATGTTCGCAGACTTGCGAAGCCCGGGCCCATTCCCTTATCTTCTGGCCTGGTAACCGTTCAGCACGGCCTTTCTTCAGGATGGTAATAAGTGGCAGACCACCAACACTTATAGCAGCGTCATAGGTGAGGGTCCCGAACACGACAAGCCGACCAGCTCTCATTTTGGGTGGGCGGTGGTGCATTGTTGCGGCTCGGGTTATGTCGGGCTCACACAACACAGCTGATTCAACAGCGCGCCACCCTCCAACCTGTATCTTAAGAGCCTCTTCGAGATTCAACCCAGTGTCATTTAAAAGGACATAGACTACTCCGCATTGCGACGACGGTTGTTGAACCTGACACAGCATCACGTGCATAATCCAACCTGCCCCTTGCATAAATAGCCTACATTGGCGGCATCTCTAAGTTGCAGAATTTCGCGCACGCTTTCTATCTGTGTTTCGCTGTGGCGTTCAACAACGATAACCTAAACAACTTAGTGGAAAGACACGGACTCATCGGTATTTCAACGACTCGTGATCATAAATTCACCTGCTTTAAAAAAAAATTTTCTTCCTGTTCGGTCGATATTTAGTACAACCGCTACATGCTCCATTCAGCCTGTTTCGTTTCGGGCATATGAATCTGGCGAACCGTGGCCGCCGTGTAGGCGAGAGTATATCGATAGTTTACTTAACTGACGATCGGGCTCATCGACCCAAGACCAACTCTTTACTTTAACTCAGCTGCGCACAGTCCTGCGGGACATGATTTTGTCTTGATGGCCTTTGCAACCTGGGATGCACAGTACCAGCATGTGACTCCTACCACCGAAGAAGAATTCGACCCGTTCTTCCATAGGTGCGATGTGGGAAATATAGGTGTTAGCTTGCAGTTCAACGTTCAAGGTTATCGAGCTGACTCGTCCCAGTCTGTGATGAACCAGCATCAACACCAATTACAACAAGCCGATGCCATCCTTGCCGTTACTGACTCTTCTCAAACTATCCTTGGAGGTGAAGGTCTGTTGAAGAGTCACACAACCACCGTGGCGATGGTAGCTGGAATGGAAGCCCAGTTGCTGGCTTCCTCCGCCCCGAGCGGCTATATTTCCAGCATCGATACTCGGACCCCAGTATCCCCAGCAACAACGGCGTCAGCTTATGGAGCAGTGGACAACTTTTTTTGCCGAACAAAATCACTCTGTTCCCCCTGAAACCCAAAGTATTGAGATGCCTCCTGATAGCGGCCAATTTTTCTCTCAGGTGGGGCGGATGCCTCAGCAAACAGCTTATCATCGGGGATATCAACCCCGAATCTTAGAGCAGCATGTAAGTAGAATTGGAATCAACCCCATTCTCCCACTCTGACTCAATGTAATCAATATGATCCAGTTATCCAGCGTATCGAAGGTGAAACCTAACATATTGCCACAGGTAGCCCTTACGTCTCTCGTTTCCCCCTCAGTGATCTTGGATCCTGACATCAACATGGAAAATGCCTCTACGGCACCTGAAGCAATCCTTGGACCGTTTACTTCACCTGCTTTAAATACCCAAAACGACCCATCTTCTGTTTATGACAACATCACCCAGTCTTACAACTCACCGGAAAAGTATCTAGCGGCTCTGGCCATGCCTCTATCAGGCGGATCAAGTACAGTCTTAGCCAATAAGGCTAGAAAGTACAAGGTAATCAATAACTGGAATAAATGCGTTAAGAGCTCATACTTGGTTAAACCCAGGCACTGGGAAATAGGACCAAACCCTGGTACTGGGTCACAAATGGTCATTAGAGACGATGACAGGAATTTGTTGAAATCGTCGGATCAGAGATTACTTCCTCTGCCGGACTCATCAACTCAAGGCTCCGACGAACATGCGTCCGCATCACCAAAAAGTCTGCTGGAAATTGTCCCGCCTCGAAAATCCACTAGTAAATCACCTTACATCCAAGCACAGGAAGGTAACAAGCAGCAACCCACACCTCATTCATTCCCTGACCGAAGAGCAGAAAGGAGAGCAGAACCAGCGGCGGCAACCGTATCCCGCTCCGCTGACTTCGTTGATGAGACTCCCCGTTTCGAAAGCCAAGAAGCCACCCGCGAACCACGAAAAAGACCTCCGTCATGAACAAGACAATTCCACGGAGCATATTACATTACTTGAGCTACCGGACTCAATCTCATACCCATCGTCCGAGCCGATAAACATATCCCATATATCAGAGAATTCCCGCATCGAGCCACGCTCACCGACGGGATCCCAGCAACAACCCTCTCTGTCCAATACCATCCAGAAACCCGGAATATCATCAGCAAGACAAAATCCTCAACTACAACCGGAATCATCTAGGATTAGCGCGCGTAAGTCGGCCCCAATCGATGCCAAAAACAGCAGAAAACGATTCATTCGATCAATCCACTCCTCGCCTACGCTACTACTGAGAACATCTCCGAACATTAGGCTTCTACTCCTGAGAACTCCTGGCTTCTCGATGGCGGACACAGCTTCTAGGTCGCTCAAAACCAAATCAAACTACCGTACCATGTTGGAAAGGAATACAGTGCCTGGAGTTTCATATCCTACAGAGGCGTTAATGAATCTCACAGCCAAGCGAATTGCTCACAAGCTTGCTGAGCAAGGACATAGAAACCGTATCAATTCTGCTCTGCAAATAATGGCTAGCTTTTTGCTGGATCACCGAAAGTTGGACGAGGGTGATGGGGAACAGATGGATGGCAAGGTACAGCCGAGCATACTAAACAGCAAAGCAAGTGTGGTGGAAAATGCCATTTCGTATATGATGAAACTTAGAATGGAGAATGACGACCTAAGGCAAGAGCTGCGAAAGCTCAGGACCCAGCTGAAAGAAGCGAGGCTAAAACAGCCCGCGACGTAGCCACCGCAGCACGGTGACGCAAATGTAACTCACTCACCTCAGCATACATCACAATCCTATCTGGTTCTGACCACAGCAGTTGGAACCCCACTATCTTGTCGTGCATGAGGTCGATAATAATGACCTAAAGAGTTCAACATGCAGAATGTAATTGTATGCCCTACCAGTGTGCATGTGGGGAGGATATTGGAAGTGTTTCTTGCTATCAACTGAATTGGCTCCAAGGCTCCAAGGCTACAACAACGTACATACCAGGTGTGAGGGAGAAGGGATTGCAGATGAGTTCGAGAGGTGGCTACGTACAAAGCAGGATGTATATACCAAGCACGATAACCCACTGCAGTATTGGTCCACTAAGCGGTTTGAATACCCTCGTGTAGCCAAGATGGCCATTGATATCCTGTCTATTCCCGCCATGGCGGCCGAATGTGAGAGATCTTTTCGTCTGCAGGCAGCATGGTGTCTCCAAAGCGCACTCGATTGGATTCGAGTACAATTTCTGTTGCCCAAACGGTCAGATCATGGTTGAAAGCTGGATTGTTGGAAGGGTATGACGGGTTGCTCAAGGGCATGGGTGAGGACCTGCCCGAGGGTTAGGTTAGCCTCTGCGAAAAATGTAGATAGATGGCATCTATCTACATCTATATGTAGCCTACATCTACCTATCTATCTTGCAGTCCATGACTAAGCATCTACATCTATCTACCTGAGCAGTCGGTAGATAGATGTAGATAGATTCCCCACACTGAAGGCAATACGCACCAACTTACATCTCACTCCCTGGCCGAAGGGCAGAAAGGAAATCAGAATCACCGGCAGCAGCAGCAGCTACATCCCGCTACATTATCTTCGTTGATGAGACCCCACGCTTCTAAAGCCAAGAAGCCACCCGCGATCACCGAAGAAGCGCTCCGCCAGGAACGCAACACTTTCACGAAGAATATTGAATCACTTGAGCTACTGGAATCAACATCAGACAGACCGCTTGCACGGATTAACGTATCCCACATTTCACAGACGCCCCACAACGAACAATACTTATCAAGGAGCGCCCAGCAACAGCCCCCTCCGTTCCATGCCGTCCAAAACCCAGGAAGGGCATCTGCAAGTCAGAGTCCTCAACTACAACCGGGATCTTCCGAGCCAAGTGCGCGCAAGACGACTCAAATCGCTACCAGAAATAGCAGAAAGCGATTCATTCGAACAGTCCACTCTTCGCCTGCCTTGCTACTGAGAATATCTCCAAACATTAGGCTTTTACCTCCGAGAACGCCTGGTCTGTCGATGGCAGACACAGCTTCACGGTTGCTCACGACCAAATCAAACTACCAGAACATCCTGGAAAGGAACACTGTGCCGGGCATTTCATATCATACAGAAGCGTTAGCGAATCTCGCATCAAAACGAACGTCTCACAAGATTGCCGAGCAAGGAGTCAAGGACGAAGAAATCGTATCAACTCTGCCCTGCAAATAATGGCTAGCCTTTTGCTGGATCAACAAAAGTTAGACGAGGATGATGATGGGACAGGATGTCCTTCCTAGTGATGCAACTTTATAGTACACGTACGTACATACGTACTGTATTTTGGCCATAGTACCGTACGTACCATAGAGTCGTACGTACAAGTACGTACATACAAATTTCCCCTTCCATTTTGGGTAATAGTGAGCCCCGCCCTGCTACCGTTTTTGGGCCTCAAACCTCAGATTCCACCTCGGTGCCAACACCCAATATATCACCTGTCGACTGTAATACACCCTCCCACTCAAAGTCCGTGTTGGTTGAGGCCATTGCGCCATCCATCCAGACCTTCCCGCCATGCGCATTTACAAACAACTCGAGATATGAATCTTCGAGTTCTAGCCAATCCTTCTCCTCAAGATCCGCCCAGCGCTTCTTATGGGAACACTTCTGGTCCTTGAGACGATCTAACACGCGGTCGTTCATAAAAATGAAGGCCTGCATGTCAGCGTGCACTGGCGTAAGGCGATTCCGAGCTTTTGTATGTATAAAACTAATAGCAGAGAAGCTTCGTTCTGAGGGTACGGAGTTCGCAAGTGTGTTCATGATCTTCACAGCTACTCTAGCCAGAATCGAGCCCTGGTTGAGGAGACACTGCCATGCCATTGCTGGCTTAAAGCCATCGTCGTATACAGCACTGTGCTTATTAAATAAGCCGTCTGGGCCGCCAGTACGCATTCGGAAATGTGTGAATTCGGAAAGAGCACGGTGATATTCGCTGTCGTTTTTCAGCTGTTTCCGCAAATACTCTTGTACACGCGCGAGGACGCTAGGCGGCAGTTTCGAATTTGGGCCGGTTGTATCGGGCCGGAGGGCATCGGCGATCCAATGTATGTCGTACGTTTGCTTATCAAGCCGTGCTTGGAAGATCGCGTCAATATCGTCCCACGGAACATCGGGAAACTGATCAGCCTCTCTCATCTCAGCCCATTTGCGTTTGACTTGCAGCCAGCGATTTACGACGTATGCGATTCCGCTCCATCAGCTTCGGAAGCGTGTTGAAATTCGTTTACGGGCTTTAGAACAGCAACCGCAGTCTCGAGTTTTAGCCAGAAGCTGTTGTCTTTGATGATTCGAACGGCTGCAGGCAGCAGAACGGGGCAGTCTCGAGATCGCTGCTCCTCCCGAACATCTTTTCGGATAGACTAGTCTCTGGCAGGGTCTCGAGAGCGAAGGAGTGAGAAAAAGAGTTGTACTGAGAACCCCAGCGTGTAATTACACTACTCAGGAGGAACGAATTAGTAGAGCGATGCAGTCGAAAGACAGCTGGCGAGTTACCTTCTGATCAGCGCGCGAGTTACTCCGTTCCACCTCGTGCGCTGGCACATTCTCAACCTCTGCAACTGTAACTTAGACCGGGAGAACAACGTGAGGAGGGTGTTGACGCTAGTACCAAGATCCTCAAAGAATGGAAGAAGAAGGATGTCTTTAATTAATAGCTGATGGCCGTGAGAATCACATAGAGAGAAGTTGATATGTGAGAGCTCCGGGAATCTCCCTAGCAAATCATGTACAGAGCGCATCGTATTTTCCGTATCGGTACAGATAGAATTGATTCGACAGAGATCACCGCCCCTCAGTTGCTGCATTTCTCTCCATATCAACTTAACCCAATTTTCCGCTGTGTGCTGTTCGTCTCCCGTATCAAACGTTTTCCAGTAGAAAGCTGGGCCATCTGGTATTTGTACCGAGATATTGACGATTCTATGGCCGGAGACATTATCGGAAGCGTCAAATACTATATTGAACCACTCTGAGCTAGAAATGCGTTTGAAAACCTCGTCACGGAGTTCCTGATAGAAGTCGGGGAGAATTCTCGTGATAGCAGCGCGGCTAGGAAGCTTCCAGCCAGGTTTGATGCGAGTGAAGAAATGATGCCAACGGCGGCTCTCGAAGAGGCTGAAGGGGCGGCCGCCAGCAATTATAGCAGCGGCGGCATCGTAGGCGAAGCTGTGACTCTCGTATTTTGAGATATGCTCAATTCCGACCTCGGTTATCTTCTTTTGTACAACTTCAGAATATGAGGGAAGATAGCCAGCCTCTTCTTGGGCTTGACGGCGCTCTTGTTGCTGCTTGGCCTGCCATATCTCGCATGCAGCGAGATGCTCTTTCGGCCTCCCAACGGAGGTCGCTGCTAGATCCTTCTGACAGTGGCGGCATCTATATCGCTTGCTTTTCTTAGGGTTAGGGCGGCCGAGGTTTATAAACTGTTGCCAAACGAAGGCATCGTTAGCTTTTGTGGGCGCCATCCTTTTAGCCACAGGTTCAATTGGGCGCGAGATTCACCAGGTAGCAAGGGGTTAACCTTAAGCCAACAGGTTTTTGTGCAGCCCAGTACGTACGCGGTAGACCCATGAATTCCCGTATTGGGAATATTGTGGGCCCCATTGAACGTACAAAATACGTGTACGTTCAACGCTTCAAAGTACGTACGTATGTACAATGCCATAGTACGGAAAGTACAACATCACTAGTTGTCAAGGCCCATAGTATGGTTCGACCTGGACGATGGAGTCGATGCGTCTTCCAATGCGATCGATATGGGATGCCACGGCCAGGAAGGGGTGCAGGGCTCCGGAGACGAAAATCCCGAAAGTCCGGGTGCTTGTGGAAGATCGTCGCCGAGGCTTTACCTGAGAATGACTTCCAGTGGACTCTACGACACTTCCCAAAAGTGGAACATCATCAACATAACCATAGGTCTAGCTCAGATGCGGGCCGCCCACCCTGTGCACCGGCGGCTAACGAGTCCCGTGAGGGCGGCGGTTCGGTCACTAGTCGACGGGTTGGCATCCGTGCACGAGATATTGGTGGAATCGTCCGAGACCAATTCCTGGATTCAGTTTACACAGCAAGAGACATTTACAATGCAAGAGCCCGGCTAAACAGAGAGAACTTGGGCAGCTATAGTTCCACGGCGGCATTGATCAAGTTATTCGACGATAAGGGGATCCCTTACATCGCGGAGTGGGCCAGCGATGAGCCGAGCCGTTTGGTGGGGTTGGTATGGACATTTCCTTACTGTCTCCAGATGTGGAAGCGATTCTCCGAGGTTATTAGTTTTGACAACACATACAACACAAACCGCTTCAAGCTGCCCCTTTTCCAAGTTACAGGACAAACCTGCTTGGGAACTGTGTTTAATGCTGCATTCGGCTTGATCGACAACGAGAGGCTTCAAGGGTTCCAGTTCCTTGCAAAAGGGCATTACTACGCTCCTCAGGCGAAACGGCATCCGAGTGCCTGATGTTGTTATTACCGACTTTGACAATCAGATGAAGAAGGCCCTCGAGTTTGAGTTTCCGGTCGCCCAGCAGCAGCTGTGTATCCACCATATTAACTCCAATGTGATGCTACAGTCCAAACGGAGGTGGGTGTATTCCGTAAAGGACAAGGGCACCGGGGAAGAAAGTAGTTCGGACGATCCCGATGCTACCTTGAACCAACGCGATCAGCAGGCCGTACGTGCATCTGCAAGGCAAGAGGAACCAGTCGCCCTAGACAACTTACATCAGCCCGTACCCCACGATTACAACGGAGTGCTCGTGCTGTGGAAGCTGGTGGTGTTTGCTGAGACAGAAGAGGACCATGAGAAGGCCTGGGAGTGCCTCTGCCGGCAGTTCGGTGACCAGAGAGCGATCCTCGCGTATCTATATAGTACATATATGCCAGTAAGGGCGCAATGGGCCCGATGCTTCATTCGAAAGTACCGCAATTTCGGCATTCGAGTGACTTCTGGCACAGAGGCCAGCAACAACAACATAAAGAGCTACCTGTTGAACGGAATGAGCCATTTATACCGACTTGTTGAAGCAATTCAGGGTATGCTAGAAGACCAGGAGAGGGAGTTCCGCCAGGCCTGTGCCCAGGATGAAGTGTTGACGGCGCGAGAGCACGTGGGGCACGGCTCAGAGTATCTGGGCGAGCTTCCTCACGTGGTGTCTAAGAAGGCACTTGCTTTGATCACCTGGGAGCATCGCAAGGCACTGAAAGGCATCCCAAGCTCGTCCAAGCCTTGGCCGGATGAGGTTCTACAATGTCTCACCAACCGTAAATTATGAAGCTATTCGCGGCCAACATGTAATAGTTTGCTTTTTCCGAGAGACGAGAGCGCTTCGATGTACGCTTCTTCTTCTTGAATTGAGAGGGCGACAACGGCGAAGTATACGTTTCTCCCATGTCAGAATCTCCGTTGTCGCTGGCAGCTGATGAATCAGCCACTAGGGATGTTGGGGATGATATAGCCGTAAAGGAAGCGGCAACACCTGAGTGTTGAGAAGTCATTATGTATTAGATCAAAAATTGTCGACGGAAGTGAAATTTCAGGGGTTGACACGCTTTATTGCAGAGAAATCCTTCAATTGGGATCTTCATTCATTACGCCTGATGCGTACAGTAAGGGCCTCGTATTACTCGTGTTGCACTGTATTTGCACTGGATGAATATCATATTATACGATATTCGAACGACTTCGCACTGCACTGCACGGTATAAAAATACAGTGCAGGCAATACGATATTGAATACGATATCGTCTTATTTACGGCCACACTATTTACATCACTGCTCGGTGTCCCTTGCCACCACACAATCTATGCGAAGCTTACAACGGCGACGCCTCTGACGAAGTGGGATGTCCACCCGCGATGGCATCTGAGAGAGCCGGTAAGCCGAGACGTGTACCGCCGAATCTTGGACCCAAAGATCGCCACAAGTCTTCGCGGGCGGCCAAAAAACACCCCTCAACCTGTACCAGCACGCATGGCGGCAAAGGTTGATGATGAAACGCGCAATCGTTGTACTTTAGACATTCGGACCCTAAGCAGTCAGCCGAAGCGCCGCGGCCGACCAAGGGGAAGTCAAAATAAGACAACCTTGGCTCGCGTCGCAGGCGAGGGTGCCCAGACATCCAAAACCCAGTCGAACGAGAGAGGGCCAATGCCGCTCGGGTGTGGAAACACGACCGGTATACGGGCAAGTGGCCGGAGAACTCAACCAAGTGTGCGAAGACGAATGTCTCAGTGGGAGCTATCAGTTGGTGAGGCGATAGGATCTTGCGCCGAAGGCGGACTTGTAAAATCCCTGACACGTACACGGGCACCGCGAAGGTGCAGCAAGTGCCACACAGTTGGCCATGTCAAGTCCTCGAAGGTCTGCCCTTGGCAACGATCAGAACCACTCGCTGAATCAGAATTTGGCAACGGTCTGGAGATAAACGCCATCGTAGATAAGGTGCTGGACGAAATACACACAGACGAAAGGCAAGAGGAAGGTTGCATAATAGTCATACCGTAACGTAGTTGCCCAAAGTTTAGCAACCTCTGATGAAATTGTTACTTCATTCTTGGCGATGTTTTAGGGTCGTGGACTGTATGTTCAACGTCGCAACGAAACACACATGACCCATAGATAAAGAGGCGCATTACTTCTTTAGAACAGCATATGACCAAAGTAGGCAGGCTAGGCCCTCTACGTGGTATGGCATTATGTTCAACTCTTTGTAGGCGCAGCAGAGCTCACTTAATTGTGCATCATTGGCTTCACTGTTAAGGCTGTTTGAAAATTTTGACCACACCGCCTTTGATGGGTCAACTTATGCTTTCAACCAATGAGAGACCCCATTCTTGTGGCATCCCTAAGATGTTGGCGTCCGTATCAATTCGGGGTGGCGCCCCTATCAAAAGCGCGAGAATTATCCCGCTAAAGAAACGTAACAAGGACGACACACGGCGGCGAGAGCCTGGCGACCGATCTCCTTGCTCTCAACGCTAGGCAAGGTGTTAGAGGCGGTAGTGGCAGAGCGAATATCATATATGGTCGAGACGTATGGCCTGCTACCGGCCAACCATTTTGGCGCGAGGAAGCGACGTTCAGCCGAGCAAGCGCTTATTCTCCTGCAGGAAAATACATACAGAGCATGGAGGATGGGCAAGGTGCTTAGCCTGGTGAGCTTTGATGTCAAAGGAGCATACAACGGCGTGTTCAAGGAGAGACCGCTACAGAGGCTATCGGCACGAGGTCTGCCTGGGGAGCTAGTTCGGTGGGTGGATGCGTTCTGCTCCGGTAGGACAGCTAGCATCGAAGTCAATGGATACCGCTCCCCCCAGAAACCGCTTTCACAGGCGGGCTTGCCGCAGGGCTCTCCCCTATCACCAATCCTCTTCCTCTTCTTTAACGCGGATCTTGTGCAGAAGAACATCAGCACAACGGAGGGGGCAATCGCCTTCGTGGACGACTACTCGGCCTGGGTGACAGGGAAGACAGCGGAGGCAAACCGGGACGGGATCCAAACCATTATCGACCGAGCCGTGGCCTGGGCGAGGCGGAGCGGGGCAACTTTTGAGGGCAGCAAGACAGCCATTATCCACTTCACGAGAACGGCTAGACGTGGCAGCAAGAACAGCTTTACGGTTAATGGACAGACTGTCCAACCGAAGGACACCACCAAGGTGCTAGGAGTGGTGCTGGATGCAGAGCTTAGATACAAAGAGCATATTGCCGAGGCTGCTGCCAAGGGCCTGTCTGTCGCGATGCAGCTTAAGAGACTCCGTGGATTGTCCCCGCATGTGGCCAGACAGCTGTTTGCCGCTGCAGTGGCGCCGGCCATGGATTATGCTTCTAATGTGTGGACACACGCTTGCGGTGAGAAGGAGACAATATGGTTAAACCAGGCACAAGCAGTCGGTGCGCAGGCTGTAACCGGGGCATTTCAAAGCGTCGCCGCGGCCATTGCAGAGGCAGAGGCAAACATTCAGCCAGTGCTTCAACGACATGCCAGGGCTGCCGCCAAGACGTGGACCAGCCTACGCACCCTTCCGAGGGAACACCCGCTGGCGAGACTAAGCATAAGGATATGTCAACGGTTTACGTCGCCGATGCAGAAGATGGCCCGGCGGTATAGGGACGGAGCAGGAGAGTGGCTAGAAGTGATCCAAGAGTTTGCCATGGCACCGTGGGAGGGCCGGATCCGCGTTGTGCGTGATGTGGACCGAGACAAAGCAGCGGAGGCTGCAAGAGCGGCCCGAGGCGTGGTTATCTCGACGAGCTCTTCGGAGAGGGGAGGAATGGTCGGCATGGGGGGTTGCGTGGAGTATGTGACGGCAAAGGGCAAGAGAGATGTATTGGTCCAGTTCTCAGTCACGCTGGGGCCGCGTGAGGATATAAACCCGTACATGGCCGAGCTAGAGGCAATGGCATGGGCATTTCGATACGTGCCGGTGAAGCTGCCGCACAGGAACGTGGTTATCGTTAGCAGCAATAGGGCAGCCGTTCAAGTGGTAGGACACTCTCGACAGCAATCCGGACAACGGGCAGTCCAAGAGGTGTACAGGCAAGCGAGGCTGCCGCATCTGCGAGATGTGCCGGTGTCCGTGCTGTGGGTGCCGGCAGGGCATGAGGGCTTCCGGCCGGGTGCGGCGGCCAAGACAGCGGCCCGCGAGGCTACAAAGGACAGGTGCGTTCGGGAAAAAGCAAGCTATCAAGCACGATCTACGAGAACCAGGCTGCTGCTCAACCAACAGCAACAGCAGCGGCAAAGGATACCCATCGGGGTAGGACGGTACTCGCAACGTATAGACACAGCGCTTCCAGGCCAGCACACGCGGACCATCTATGACGCTCTAAATGCCAAGGAGTCCAGGATACTAATACAGCTACGAACAGGAAAGTGCCGGCTCAATAGATACCTGCACAGCATTAGGGCTGTGGGAACGGACCAATGCAGCTGCGGCCAAGCGGCAGAGACAGTCGAGCATTTCCTCTTTCGGTGCAGACGGTGGAATTCGGAAAGGGAAGGCTTAATACGATATAAGCGGACCAAGATGGGCAACTTGTCTTTCTTCCTGGGAGGCAAGTCTGCATCGGATGGCGAGGGATGGAACCCCGACATGGCGGCTGTCCGAAGGACGATTAAATTTGCAACGGCAACGGGAAGGCTAGAGGCAGACAGATGATCAGGAACAGGCAAACCTGCGATAAATTGGACTAGTGGACTGGTATCAACGCGTAACATCCAAGCCGCGCAACCTCAAACTGACCGACCGAGCTCCAGCTACCGAAGATGGGATGCTGGGCACTCCGGGGGAATGACCTCAGAGCAGGACTGCCAGTTGATGAAATGAGGTTGCGGGTGCCAAGGAAAGAAATCATTGTCGGGCTTTAGGAGTACAGCTTACAGGGTAGATTAAGCAAGTAGCGCAACGCTATGGCCCTTTAGGGACAATCCCTCCGGGCGTAAATAAATTACATTACATTACATTACATTCCCAAAAATATTGGGGCTGCTATGCCCACTGTCAATTTAGCTCGTACAATCCAGTAGTTTCCCAAATTTCTGGTCTAGTTCAGGTAGTTTAGACAAGTAATTTGAGTTCCCCGAAGCGATCGCTTCTTCTGCAAACTTTGACATTTCCGTACATATCTTAACATATTTATCTGGGATGCAATCTAAAACTTTTGTTCCCAGCTGTTCAATTATGTTGTCGTCAACGCAACCCATATTTTTCCTGTATAATATTTGGCACCAGCAATCGAGGAGTTGCAATGACAACACGTACACAATCGCTTCCATGGCGTCAGAAAATATAAGTAGCAAGAATACAGATTCCTTGTTCATTTTCCCCAGCGTGTAGCAGCTCTTTTGTATATCTTCAGCGCCATCCTGACTTGTTTTTCACTCAAGTCGCCTTCAAAGGCGTCGACACACGCCTTAATGGCAATGGTAGATTTCCACATCCAGACTTGCCCACAAATTAGCACAGTTCCCACTGCTCCTGGATCTGGTCTTCAAGAGCCTGGATGAAGCCATGAAGTCTCACAAAACCGAACTTTGGTGGCAAACCCCCGTTGCCAGAGATGACGTTTCCCAATATCTGTAGCACAAATTTGAGGTGGAGCGCTGATGAAGGCCATTTTTTCTCTGTTTGAGTATTCTGAAGCAGAGATATCCAGTCAACAACAGCTGCACGACAGTTCGCAACGAAAAAGTCATCAACATCAGTTCTGATAAGGGACTGAGTTCGAGTGCAAGCCTTTCTAGTGTCCATTTGATTCTCGACCTTCCTCTTTGCTTTTCTGTTAGAGCAAGCTGTTAACTGGGGAATTGTTTTACTTTGGGCATGGGCAATTGGTTTCTGCGTAGCTTTCTGAGGCCTGTTGCAAGCACTGGCTTGCTCAGGTATGTTGCGAACATTTTCTCTTGTGGCGCCGAAGTGAAAGATAGAATCATAAAAGTCACCCTCAGATGGATTCTAGACAGGTAGGGCTGGGTAACTTGCAGGACGATACGGCCCGTAGGTTCAAGGGCGGAAGATGCCACCAAGAGTTTACAGGCACTGGGTATAATTTTTATAACACGTTCACTGAAAACATACCAGTTGGACCAGCATGGCTATGTCGACTAGCGGGCAGTTCAAAATAATTCACAAATTTCATCGGATCCACCTCGAAGCGCCATATCGGGGAGCCTTTGAGCGCCTGGAGCGGGACTTGCTCCGTATAAGAATAATAATCGACCAGAGCGTCGCACAATACTTCCCCCCTTTGCTCTAGGGCTTTGCACAAGTCGGCAGTGCCAACCAGTCGTGGGAGTATTGGAATCAACGTAGGTGCCGTAGACCTAGCTTTTTGTGTATGACATCGTATGGGGGTGGAAATGAAAGATATCTTTGCAACTAGATAATAAGAAACTTTATTCATTTTCCCATTCTGAATCCTATCTAGTGAATCGCTTCGAACCGAACAACGCCGTTCAAGCTATGCCGTCGAAGCGATCTATGCGACTCTCTCGTCAGGAGCGTCTCCTTTTGATCTCTGTCAAATGCGTTTGCGGCTGTCTGAACTTATGGAAACATGAACAAGGATATGAAGTGTCTGTAAAGAGTCCGCGGGCTCTGGTAACTAGCGGACTACATTAAACTTAATAAACTGAAGAAAGCGATAGCCCAAAGTCCGTGGTAACCGCTGGAGTGACGGGTAGCCATTCTCCTGTGACGGACATTGGCCAGTGAATAAAGGTGCTGATTGCTGCTGGGACTAAAGACGCCCTGGTGGAGATGAAACTAAACCTTCAGCGCCCGGAACGGGACTTACACTAAAAATAATGATTTAGCGCGAAGTCGCACTCTTCTCAAGAGCTTCGCGCAAGTCTGCAGTGCCAATCCGCCATGGGAATGTGTCAGATTGTGGCGCTGCAAGTGATGAACCGCACTGTGGGCAGCCACTACCTTTGCCAGACTCATTTGAACTGCTGCCTGGAAGGCAGCAGTATAACAGAAGTATTTATGATTGTATCGTTCTTCTCTTCAACGAAGAGGAAGGACAACAATAATCAACTTAATTACATTAGAAGACAAAACTCTCTCTGTGACACAGTAGTGCCTCCGTATTTCTGACAGAATGTTGGAATCAACGTATGCGCTGTAGACCTAACTCTCTGTGTAACAAACTATGTATTGAAATTTGATAACTACATATAGCAGCCCAATTTTTTGATAATATCACGGGCTCTGCCGGACCCGGAGCTTGGGCGCCGGAACCAGTGCGATTTTTGTAAATTAAATTCATTTCGCCCAAGTTGCCACGCAGCAACCATATGATTGGCGAGCCTCGAGCTTGCTCCTCTTCCTTTCCTCCTTAGCTTTAGATAGACAATTGTACGGCACCCTTATGTTGAACAAACAGCGGCCCGGCCTCTCACAGAAAAATAGCTTTATTTAAGGGCTAAGTGCACTTTCAACTGGATCCATAACTAGTCACTTCATGGTAGTGACGTCGAAAATATTGCGCTCAGGGATTCATGACCTTATACCAATCAGTTAGTTAAGTGCCTTGTGAAGTCGGGGTAAAGGATGACGAGGCCTACCCGAAGAATCTTGTGTGAATAGTCTTTGCTGTCATCGATACTGCCGTCGCTTACTCTGCGATGAGCCATGGCGGGGTCAAGGCGAGCGTCGGGTTTGGAAGTGATACCATTAATGCCACTGGCTCCCAGGGAGCTTGAGCTGCCGATATGGTCGTTGGATACTGCGGGTCGATGGCGACGCTTCTCATGCTCAGCATTACGCTTCCGTCTCAGCAGAAAAATGCCACCCAGGACTGCTGAAGCACCTACAACGCCAACGATGACGCCTGCGACGATGCTGGCAGTGTTAGGGGTATTAGCCTTGGCCGAATCTGGCAATTTGGTCGGCACCTGAGACTCGTTGACAGGGTTGTTAGACGAGGAAAGCTGCATACTCGCGTTTGTCGAAGTCGGCTTCGGAAGCTGCGAAGAAGTTGTCGGTGGTTTCTCATAAGCGACAGCATCGACGTTGACGCCAAGGTTGAATACGGACCAGTAACCAGGGCTGTTAACTCCCCCACAGGCTTCTAAGTCGTAATACAAGCAGGGATAGTTGCAGTTCTTGTCGTCGACGACATCGATGTCAGGTGGGTAGGCATAACCGCATAAACACTTGGTTGCATGTAAACCCGAGACCCAGTACCCACCCGCTTTGCATGCGTCATTGCACGACCCTGATGACATTTTGTCAACCGCTAACTGAACCGTCAAGTTCCCGGATGACGAATAGCAACCATGGGAGCTATAGGTGTTTGGTTTCGGAAAAGTCGAAGGGCTTTGCTTGGCTTTTTCTTCACGAGCAACTTTTGTGCCGTGTTCGTTGTCGACAATACTCGCAGTCGAACTCGGGGTACCAGAGACCAGCGCGGCTGCCAACAAAACCGTGAACGAATATGTTGGGGTTATAGTCATCATTTTTCCCATATTTGAATGGTAATCGAGTATTATAAGAGCAAATACAACAAGATTTGTCCTAGCGACATCCTTTGCCGTCAAATCCGTTTACCTTCAACCGTGAGGCAATTGATCAAATTATACTGAGCTGATATCAAGTCATTGGAGCGTCGAGTCTCGAGCGGATACACATGTGGTTGGGGCTCGTTGGTGTGCTGTTTCAGGCCAATTATCGCAGGTAACTGAGGCTCTGGTTAGTAGGTCGCTGATAAAGAAGCGGACGACTGAGTTGCAGATTGTTGTTGGGTCTAGTGGCTCATGGAATTCAAAGAAAGGGAGATCGCAGGACAGATGGGAGATAGGTTTGAATCAGTTGGCAGAAGGAACATGTCAGGCACTAAGGGGGCATATAAGCTGGATATACGGCGTCAGCCGCTATTCCTGGGTCTTATTGGTCCCTGGCTTAACGGTATAACATTGTAGGCGTCCTGGCAGAACGATTATGAATGGTGACTTAATACTAGGGAGTGGAGGAGATGTAACCGACCCCTGCTAGGCGCGAACCTGTAGGGGGGTTGGTTATGGGATAAGAGAGGTTAGAACACAGAGCAAAACATGTGAGTTGGTGAATAGAGTGGGGAGTCAGGCTGGTGAATTGGTTGGCATGGGACGGGTCAAACGAAAAATTGTTGCTCGCTGTTAACGATCCTTGCAGAAATGCCAGGAACGGACGCCAGTGACTACAGGACTATGCTACATGACAGGTCACTCTTTCTGTTCTAGTATTTGCCGTAACGCAACACTCGAACACTACCAGGCGGCCTTTTGTGCCTTGTCAATATCAAGCCGCTCATTCACGGAGAACCTCGGTCATTATGGGAAACCAACCATCCAACTCTTTTAGGCAGAAAATCTAAAGTCTCTCGTTGGCCGATTCGCGGGGGATCTTCTACACGTTCGTTGTCCAGCAAGGCAAAACAAATCGTGTTGTGTGGCATGCCTGGTAGTTGTGTGAAATGCTTTGACAAAGCAGAGGGTGGTTCTGACTGGTCGCATACTGCAGGCTGGAGATAGAGACACACCGAAATAGTCCCCCAACTATTCCGACATATCGCCCGACAACCAGTCGGCCCATTGATCAAATGGATATCAACAAGGGCGTCGCAACCTCACCCCGGCCGTCTATCAGGAGGGCTCGAGTCAGGGTACGACCATATTAGCTGATTCCCCACCCGAAGTTGCTACGAACCCAAAGTTTCACAATGCATAGTTATCCCTGTGAATATAGTACACATATTCCTCCCCATGCATGTAACTGATAACTAAAAGTACTGTAAGATCGCAGCATCATCATGCGCAGCACAATTGTTGACAGCTAAACTGGTAACCGCCGTGGTTACATCAGGCGGGACTGCTCGCAAAGTTGGGCTTTTCGTCATTGCCATTCCGTCAGTTCAAATTTATTATCAATCCGAAGGGGCCTAATAGTTCACAACGGACAATAAGTAATGTCGTATTTCTGAAGATAACGTAGAGGTCGGTATCTCCGCAAGGCTATGTGTGTATTTACAATCCTGGCATTTCTGTAGGGGTCATAGAGATAGATTGTTGAGACCGCACAGCCCCCGACGTCGATCAATGGAACCCAGCCAAATTGCGAGTCATTCTGTAATCACTGTTACGAGAAACGACTCGTATCATGACATGCATCTCTGTGAGTCCAGTTGGCTGCATAGCCCTGCTCACTCGTTAGGAATAGATAATTCCTGCGTGCCGTCGGTTTCATACCACGTCTTAGCCACTAGAGCCCCATAGGTGATGCATGCTCTGTCTGATGCAAGGATCCGAAGCCTAGGCAAGTCAGATGCGCGAAGGAGTCCTAGTTGACTGCGGCACCCTCCTGGCATCCTCACCTCGCCACGGAGAGCTAGCTAACACGTAATATCACGAGTAGGGACTACCAGTTCAGCACAGAAAGTGACCATAGTTGCTGCGAGACCTGTTTAACTGGTCTCATCGTGCTAAATTTGCGGCGTTCGGTCCCTTGGAGCTCAGTTCAACATTCATAAAGAGTTTGAGCTCCAAACCCCTACGCTAGTTGAGTCAAGATATCTCTGCTTCTATATCTTCCAATGTCGAGAAGGCGATGCCCAATCTCCTCATTAGCTCAAATTTTGCAATTTGGTACAGTCATGTCCATATGATTCCCTCGAATCCGGTGCCTGGTTGTCAGCTTCGTAACTCACCTAGGCAAAATATATATCCCGTCGTCACTGAAAGTTAACCACAACATTAGCCTCGGATAAAAAAAAAAAAAAAAAAAAAAAAAAAAAAAAAACCAATCAACTCGCTATTTACATTGAAGCAGAGTCATATCCAAAGGGCTCGGGGAATACGACTAGCCTGCCATTCAGCGGCCTGTGATTTACCGCGATGAAGCCATTGCAGCCTATGCCAGCCGGCCTTTCCGGTTGCCAAAAATTCAGGGCAAACAAGTACGACGTTGTTGTAAGCTACAAGCTGCCCGGGCAGTCCGATGTCGTCGTAAGGAGGTATTTCGATGAACCCAGCGAGTCACGCACAAACCATGGCTCATCGCAAAAGGGATTGGAGGACCGGTCGCATCTTATGCCTCATCATATTTTTGACAGCGGGAAACTTACAGTGAGCAACTTTGACGGCAAATTCGATTTCGACGAGCGAGATGCTACTGGCGCAACCCCGCTGCACCGCGCTGTAAGACAGAATGACCATCATGGGGTCCAGTGGCTTATTGCACATGGTTCCGAAATAGATGCTCAAGATCTACGTGGAATGACACCTCTCCATATTGCTGCGATCTATGATACAAATGGCAAGTTGACTCAAATACTTCTGGACGGTGGCGCGGATAAACATGTTCTTGATGAAAAAGGGCAAAGCCCTCTTCACCAGGCATCAAGGACCTCACCAAATCTCGAGTTACTCAATCTCTTTCTTAGAAGTTATGACGACCATGACTTTATTGCCCGTCACGCCAACTTCGACGGAGATACATGCCTGCATTTAGCTGCCGACGATGATTGGGCTATCAAAGGCAGAATCGACGAGCTCGTACGTTTTGGTGCGAATGTGGATGCCAGAAATCGCCATGGACAGACGCCGCTTCACAGGGCAGTCTGGGGCCAGAGACCAGATCTTGCCTACGTCCTTCTCCAGCATGGCGCAGATGTCAATGCAGTCGACATTTTCGGCCAGACTGCGCTCTTATGCCACATAGGATGGTTCGGCGAGTATCTTAACTCTGCAGTTGGGAATTGTGAGCTCAGCCCCGAATGTTACCAAGCGCTTCCTGTATTGTTGCGCATGTTGGTAGACCATGGCGCGGACGTGCTCATCCGAGGACATCACGGCGCATCGCCTCTTACTCTTGCTCTCCAATACTATCTCGAATGGACTGCTCAGGATGTGTTTGAAAGGGAGGATGGCGAATCAGAGCCAGACTTGCCAAAAATGCGTAACATTCCGGGTCCGGAACACCGGGATGTGGATGACTTTGCCGAGCATTGCCAATTAGAAGGCGTCAAACTGCCAGTAAAAATCAAGGATATATGGTTGAGGGAGATATTCCCTATCTTGCGTGTTCAAGAGCAACAGAAGTCGAGACTGAGGTGAGATTCTTGGCGGGATTACAGTTTGGCTACGAAATGGGCAGCAGGTTAGACGAGCGAAAGTGTAAATTTTTATTTGACTCCAACGAGAAGGTGTCATGCACTCAAACACCATCATATATACTTTGTCAGAGCTGGTTCTGAATGCTACATCTTGGTCAACAATTCTTCCTCTTAAATATCTTGCAATGTAGGCATTGTAGGGACCCTAGGAAGTTGAATTGCAGGTATACGGTATTACCCTTCGGGCTGGCTATTCAGCTGGTTAAGACCCTTGCCTTCGCAAATATAATTGACGTTCGAAGCATTTTATTGCCAACTCCTCATACTCAGCTCGGATTTCCTATCTCAGTCTGTGATGTAATGACCCCGACGCTCTGTCGCAATTACATTGTTTGCTCTCATCCGTCGGGGTGTGCAATAGGTCCATCGCTTGGCCTAATAGACATGCTGATTTGCCTTTGCCTTGTATCTTATTCCCCATCGGTCGGTGCCTATCCGCCAGTGATCGGAATGGTCTGGTCTGTCTTGGTCTTGGTCTGGTCTGAGGATTTTTTGAGACCATGGTCCGACCGGTCCGACCAGTAGACCATTAACTGCCAAAAATAGACTGCGCTAGCGATTCTGGTGGCTGATTTTTGGACTAATACGGTTAGAACATCTCTTTTTGCTTTTTCTCAATGGGCTTCTCTGAACTTCCCTCTTGGTTGAAAAGGGGCAATCGTTTTCTAAGTTAACCCACCCAACAACGCGCCAACCCCACGC
This sequence comes from Pochonia chlamydosporia 170, assembly GCF_001653235.2. Lineage (NCBI taxonomy): Eukaryota > Fungi > Ascomycota > Sordariomycetes > Hypocreales > Clavicipitaceae > Pochonia > Pochonia chlamydosporia. Next base: position 165,017 of record NW_019154056.1, read on the forward strand.
TCGTGGCTCATGTTCGATCTGTGTTGCTATTACTTCTTTAGCCTCGGCCAGCTTAAGAGGTCGCTTCAAGTGCACTAGAAACTGCAGGAGCCGCACCGCATCGTTTTTGCGATCCGTCGGTATGCGTTGAATCATGCGTCGGTATGTCTCTTCCAGGTTCTGTGGCAAAGATGCGAGAGCTTTCTCAATAGCCGCCTCGCGAGGACATCGAGCCAAGCTGTCCAATTGACAGAACGCCCACCTGAACCTAAGCAGAGCGTCAGCAAACCATCAGCATATCGATTGAAGCAGTAGTATCTCACATCCCGTCGGCTCCCTCGCCAACCTTCCTTCGGATCTCCTCGAGAAGCTCCCGGGACAAGGGCTTGTCCCGAAAATCAGGTCGTTATGAAAGCTGTGCTGCGACGTACGATCGGATATCGACATTGATGGACTCCTTCTCAAGTGCTAAGCAGTTTTCCTGGCTTATCAATGAGGGGACGTCGCGCAGGAACTCGGGTTCAGGCCGACCGGTACAAATCAGCTGGACATCGCCCAACTCTGGCCTGGACATTACGTCCTTCATCCATAGGAGAAGCTCACCCCTTGTTGTCGACTCGTCCAATGCATCCAGAACAATAGAGCCTTTCTTTCTGGACTGCAAGCATCTGGCACACAACGTCCTCGAGCGTCTTTGTAGCAGGTTGTTCGCGGCCATCCTGATGTGCTTGGAATGAGGCGTCAAGAAGACCTGCAGAACGAGCCCCGCCTTGGTAAAGTTGGAAAGCCAGCGACCGCAGCATGCCATCCAAGGTCTGCTTGGTCGTGTCGCTAAAGTCAAAGAAGAAGCTGAGGATAAGACGGTCGTTTCCCTTTGTGAGATGATCCAGCACAGTCGCGCTGAGAACTGTCTTTCCGCATCCCGCGAGCCCATTCAGCCATAAATGTCGACGCGAACCCGAGCACCACTCCTGGAAGGCCGGGTTTCCAAGGAGCCACGCGCCTGTTCCCTCATGGCGGAGCTTCCTCGCGTGGTTAGCGTTTGTAGACGGATCTGGGGGACAAAGCCAACGCTTGATTTTATCGGTACGAAGGTCAGACCTGATAGAATCAGTTGTCTGCTGCACGCTTTTTAACATCTTGTTAAAGCACTCGTAAGTTAGGACATATTTCCAACTTGAAATGTCATTATGTATTGGCTATTCTAGTCTTAGTGGACGAACAAGAACTAACCCGACTGGAGCACTTCTAGTGCCCTCTTGGTCTCCTGGACTTCTGCGGCCGGCACGTACGCCAGGAGCTCCTTGGCATACGCAGCGGCGGTGGCCGAAGCGTAGCGTTGCCATCGATCGTTCTTGTGCGAATCGGCATAATCGCAGATTCCTCGGATCACAAGACAGGGAAAGTGATTCATCAGGCCAGCCGCTTCCATCTCAAAGCAGATACAATCCTCGCCGACGTCAGCAACAATACGGTCGCGCGCAGCGGCATCTTTGACAAGCGTGTTGCCGGAAGCGATGGTCCCGTAGTGGATTTCGGGGCCAGTAGTGTCTCGAGGATCGCGTTGAACCTCGTTAGTCGAGTCACAGCCCCTACAGTCCGGCCCGGGGATGTGATCGTATGAACTTTTGAAGAGGCGGTCGTTGTCAAGACCCTGGTGAGCATAGCCAGAATTGTGTTTGGTTCTCTTGCCCATCTTTGGGTTCTTCTCCAGCATCTCTTGGATGAAGCTGGGAACCTTGAAGTCTTTCCGCCGATGAACGGCCTGGATTTTGGCAAGAGCATTGAGGAGGACCGTCGGAGGCCGCCCGAGGAATCCTTTGCGCTCACGCTTGTCACCCGACTTTGCTTTGACCAAGTCGTACTGGCAGACGCCGCCTGTGCTCCCATCGGGCAGGCTCACGATGATGTCGCCAAGCCGGATATCGCGGTCCTCGTCCGGTCGAGCGATGCCGCCGCCTATGCCGACAAAAAGGCCAACACGGATGGATGGCAGAGAGGCAAGCAGGCTCGAGGCCGTGGTCGCAGCCGAAGTGGTTCCATAGTCTCCAGCGGCAAGAGAGGCAATGACGATGTTGTGCTGACCCACGCGACCCCAAGTATAAACGTTCGTGTCAGTCTGGTGTCTAGTAAAACCAGTTGGAGCTGCATGTTCCTCATCGAGCATGGCTTCCGCAGCGGCTCGCTCGATGGGAAGAGCTGCGATCCAGGCGACTGTGTAGGAGTCGGGGTTGTCCAGAGCGTTGTCGGATGCCATGGTGCGGAGGGAGGCGCACATGGCCGTCAGACTGGCGGGTGGAATGATAGGTTGTGCGGTTCCTCTACATCGACGAGGAAGCTGAGGTTGAGTCACCCAGGGAGAAGGAGAGGGAGGAGACGTGACGACGGCATATTGTTTATCACCGTCAGTCGAAGAGCGCAGCCTTGTCAGTTTCCTGCGAGTGCCAATAAAGTAGGCCGCGACACGGGTAGTTGTGCATATGGGTGGTGGGCCATTTTGTTCTAATTGCATCCGTATTCGCCAGCCGATGCTGGACATTCTGCATGGCCATCCACTTAACAGGCGACTTGCCGTCTGTCCTTTGCGAGTTGTGACGATGTCTCAGCCGTCACACCCTCACCCTTCGCCATCTGACCAAAGCCCTATCGGACCAACAATCGGGCCTGGCTTGTTCTACTTTTCGCCCAACCTCCTGCCCCCTGCTGACTCTGACATAACTCACGCTCATGTTTCCCCGTCATCCAATGGCGCGGCGGAGTGTGGAGCCATGGCGCTTCGGGATCATCAAAGCTCTGATCCGATCATTCGACCATGCAACTTCGTGTAACAAAGGAATAAGTTCACCTCCCATCCTTACGCTGCCAGCATTGCCGGCTGCGGCGGGTGGCCCGAGCCTTATGGCGCCTTTGAATGCCACCGTCACAGGCCCAACCCTTGCCCATCGACAACTGGAATGCCTGACGAGGAACTGCACAGACATGGGTGCTTCAGCTGCCACTCTCACCTTGAAGACCCCCTTCAAGATGACGTTTCTGACGATGGACTCCTCCACTCACTGCTGGCTCCTTGAGCCAGAGCACGAGCAAGTCCGCAACGCGTCCACGACACGATCACGACCGACTCCCGTCGCACCGAGTCGCATTGTACCGCAAAGAATCTAGGTACTTGACCTCCGCGGCACCTCATGTCACCGCCGGCGTCAAAGGGGAGATGGTCCTCTGAAAACATCATCAGCGCCAACAGCCGGCTCCTTCATGTGAGGCCGGATCCATGCCGCCACACCTACTGCGCCATCTGCACTAACTTGGCTGAGAGACATTCGTCGCGGAGTCGGTGGGCATGTCTCGTGTCTGGATGACAACTCAGAAGTGTCCCAACCTGATCCGTGATTTTTCTAGCAGGGCGAGCTGCGCTTGGAGTCGCTGAAAATTGCGACACGCCACCTTCACTAACCCCGCGGCTCGACTACAAGGCTGCTAACGGGAGGAAGAGACTTTCTTGGACAAAGTCGAAAGTGATTGACAACCATTCGAGGAGCTTCCTGTCGAGCCCAGATCTTATTCAACCGCTGCATATCCTCGGATTCGTGGAAAAGAACTCTGCCGTTCATATTGTGGCGAGGGCCTATGGGCATGTTCGAGGCAGCGGCCGCTGCGGCAGCAGCAGCCCGTGTTACTGGCAACTCTGTGGCAGGCTGATGGGCCATTACGGACCCTCCCTTCTTCCTTCCTACTCCATCTGACTTCTTTACCTCAGGCACTCAGACCCACACTAGCCGAATAGACGCAAGCGCAAGAGCACGTGGTTCCATGTAACCCTAACCCTCTGGAGGCCATTACCCCTTTAAGGAAGGCGTCGCGTCGTAAGCGCGCCCAGTGGGACTGAGTGCCTGAGTAATGACTTCTGACCTGAACTTGCCACGTGACCTGAACTTTTCCCCTTTTCTGGAGCTAGATCGAGCTTGGAACCAAACGCATTTTCTGCCTCCCCAGCTGGTACCAACCAGCATTTGCCATGTCTCGGAACATTTTATTACACAACAAACCTCGCTCATTCGAATCAGCTGCTGAAGAAGAAAATAATTTTCTTCTTTCTGTCCAACACCAATGTGCTGCTGAGCACTGGAGGCGTCGATTGTGGGATCAGAGGGAGTTGATCGAAGCTGTCGTTAGGCACCATCTTCGCCTACACGGAGATGACATCTGCACTGTTCTACCACCGAAATCGTGGGTGCAAGGCGGCTTCAATCTTTGCATTCTGGTTGAGGTTGAATCCGACGGTTTCACCAAAAGGTTTGTTTTCCGGTGTCCTATGCCTCACAAGCTTGCTGAGCAACGATATCCCGGCACGATTGATGAAAAAGTTAGTTGCGAAGTGGCCACATATGTGTGGATGCAAGAGCACTGCGCCGATATTCGGATCCCAACACTTTACGCTTTCGGCTTCATTAACGGTAGTCAAGTTCGTTCCCCTAATTCTTGTGTCACCCGAATGATGCTGATCCTTACAATTTTGCTTCGACCTAGTTCACCCACATCAGGCAGCGACCGCTCTACGTCGGCATCTACCACGCATTCTGGCGATGGATCCATCGTCTCTTTCACTACCCCTTGCTCTCGAACTACGCTCGCAACGCATCTGCACCAGCCGTTGGCGCCGCATACATGCTTTTGGAATATATTGGCCCCGAGACTGGGGAGATGCTATCACTTACTTGGACTCAACATATGCATGATGTAAATCGACGAGCTCGCCTATTTAGGGGCATGTCGCGTATTATGCTCTCACTCGCTCGGCTCCCACAACCACATATTGGTTCCTTCAAATTCAATGCCAGCGACGGCACAATTCAGCTTTCTAACCGGCCCCTGACATGCACCATGATGATTTTCGAGAATAGCGGAACGCCACGAACAATCCAGCCTTGCCAACTGTATCGGAGTACAGACAGTTTTGCCTCCGATTTGCTTACGCTGCATGATAACCACCTCCTTCACGACCCTCACGCCGTGCGACATGCGGACGATGCCCGAGAACGAATGACGATTAGGACATTGCTGCGAACGATAATGCACTGCTTCATCTTGTCAGATCGAAGGAACGGTCCTTACCTCCTACAATTGACCGACTTTCATCAAAGCAACATTTTTGTGGACGATGATTGGAACATCACTTGTTTGATCGATCTTGAATGGATCTGCGCGCTTCCGGTGGAAATGTTGTCAGTACCATACTGGCTTACAAACTGCAGCATCGATGGTATCATTGACGAGGAGTATGACGCTTTCGACGAAGCACGGCAGGCCTTTCTAGCAATCATGGATGAGGAAAATAGAAGCATACAGATGGAACATGACGTTCATATCACAAGCATGATGAGAGATTTTTGGGAGTCCAAAGGAGTGTGGTTCTGGGCCTGCATGAGGTCCATAAATGCTTGGCTTTTCGTGTTTGAGGATCACATTCTTCCAAAATTCTCCGCTGACCGAGCATTGGTTGTTGACCTGAAGCAGGTCTCGACGTTTTGGCGAGAGGACGTTGGGCAAGTTGTGAAAGCCAAAGTTGATGACGAAGAAAGGTACCAGGCAGAGCTCCGGTCTCTCTTTGGTACAGAGCTCTGAAGGACTCAGAGTATGCAGTTTCCTCGTAATTGACAGTCACATAAGACGATAACTGGACAAGTGGCCCAACTTGCAGACAGAAGATGCCCATATCTGAATCGCAACAGGGGCCTCTTGATTTTCCAACTAAAGGAACATAATTTTACCAAAATACTTCGAATTACTGCTTTCTTGCAGGTAGCAATGTACTAGATGCTGTTGCCTTCCAAGTAAATATACCTTCCCCGCCTTGTGTTCTAGACTGGTAAATTAATGAATGCCTCTAGTGGGCTGGGAACCCTGAACACCTACGATGTCATTTCTTTTCCTCCCTGTCTTTGTCGTTGTTTCCTTTGCCTCGAACCCTTCGAGCAGCCTCTCCAGAGGAGATCACTATGCTTATATCGCTTGCCTTGCCTGACATTCCAAATTGTGCATCGTGGACAGTGATGTCGGCTCCCTCTGAAGCTTTGCCGCCGGACCCGCTGGAATGCGTTTGGCTGCCACAACTATCCGCCATTTGGAAGTAGGATACGCCGTCAGGTGGCTGTGATGTAGACTAGTAGAAATATGACTTGGGTGTCGTGGTTGGGAAGGGGAGGGTTATACAAAAGCGACCGGAGGCGCGAACATGGCTCTGTACCAAGTCCTGTAGCCCCTCACGAAGAGGTTTCGACGTCCTTCTATAAGCAACGGCAGTGAGGAGACGGTTGGAAAAGTGCTCCAGCCCCGAGATACAATGTCACGTCATGCTTGCATCTCGTTAATGCATGATGTGCGAAGAGTGAGTGAGCCTTGTTGCATTAGCAGTCAGCCAGCTGGGACACGAGTTGATCTTGGAGCTGTAGCCTCAGGCAACAGTAGGGTAATACAATACGGTGCGGGGAAACCGGGATTGTCGACGTTCCCCTCCCCAACTTCCCGTAGCTTTTTCTCAAGTTGCCTTCCTTGTCCCAACTTGCCTTTCCGTCCTTCCATTGATGAGATGGCCGACGAACAACATGCTGTGTTAATGCGCCATTTGAAAACCGCGCAACAATTCACCAGACCGCCAAAGCGATTGAGACAAGCTTTCAAGGCAACCTCTGAACAAAGAACGTATGAACGCGAGGACACAAGCCGAATTTTCTTGGAAGTGGGATTTCGAGCCTGGTTGGCATACTTCCTCGCGACTAATGCCATCGGCGGCAAGGGCCATTACCAAGGCAAAGCAAACGACGTGACTGTAATATCGAATTTTCAGAAGAAATCGAGCGAAGATAAGCGACATCTCGCGGTAGGCGTATGCACGGAGGAGCTTTACAGCGCCATCGACGAGCGGGTTAAAGCTTGGGAGAACCATTGTGGGTATCGTGATTGTATGCCCCTCACGTCATCGAGTTGTACGCAGTGTCTGACTGGCATCCTAGGGCTGCAAAGGCAACAGGCCATGGCAAATGTTGATAGTGAGGGCAGCAGAGAAGTCGGAAACTCAAGTCAAAACAACTCGCCGTCGCAAGATGCTCAAGTTTCGATAGACTCTCAACATGGCGTAAGCCAGGAGAATCAGAGCCGTATTTTGCAAGCAACCATAGTGCCACATGATTCTACGTTGTTTCCCGAAGCTACGCTGGTCCAACAAATGCCCAGTGCTACTATTGCCGGCGTCATGGAACTCTTTCCTCCTTATATCTGCGGCGCAATCCTCAAAGACCGCGTTTTGAACGTCGCAATGGTGCAAATGTCATTCCCGCGCTTTCCGTCTGACGACTGTCTCATGACCTTGACTATTCAGCCGAACAAGGTTGAATATCTGGCAATGGCATTGTTTGGAATTCATCTGGAATCAGAGGGAGAACAGAGGTACATTGTCATGGAAAACGGCGCTCGGGTTGTACCGTCCAACGAGATGTCCCTCGAGGGTGCGGAAGAGAGTTCCTTGGCTTCTACGTTTGGTCCATTGATCAGCACGGCGATCCAGAACAGCTGGAAACGTACCCTGGAAATTGGAAGCGCAATTCGCAAAACGAGATGTGTGTCGATGGATGTGAGCACGAAGTCCAGCGTGCCGGCGTGTCTGGGCTTGTGGTTATGGCTTGAGAAAGGGCTTGAAATGAGACAAATATTGTACGCATAGAATCCTACACAATATCCACCATAGTCCTAGCTCTTGTTGAATCATGCAGCTTCTTTCAACTTCCCATTGTCGCCAGTGCAGTAGAGAACCAGACCTGACTGTAACAACCCCTGTCCTTCGGAAGGAAGCTCTTGCACTGTTTCTAACCCATTCTTGTTCCGTCGAGCGATCACAGCAGAATTGCAACCTGTCCAAGACACCATTTTGCCCTTGCCCTCGATAATATTCGGCGTCGTTTTGGCACCTGTGAAATCCGCATCGGTGAGCGCTTCTCGTGTAAAGCTCTGGAATATGTTAGACTGGCAACGCATCTTTTTAGAGGCACTTACCATCTGGGTTGGGTAATGAGGTAGCTGATATTGGGGTGAGATTTGCGTTAACAGTTGCGCTGCAAGATCGAAAAGTGAACTTTGACGTTCTTTAGAATTTGGTTCTATCAGCTCTGTCTTCAAGATGAACGTGTTTCCGCAGAGTGGATGCGAAAAATGTTTCAGTCTTGGATGCCCAATTTGATGGTCACATGGGTCATCCGACTTAACTGCCTCATAGCTTCCCAACGCCGACCCAACCCGCACAGCCTCGCCCGCCAACCAATATGATGTGGGGCACGCTTCTGGAGACTGCCCGACTGAGCTCTCTGGCCGCCTTTGCCGACTTGCCTTTGCCGACTTGCCTTGGCGTCACCAACTTGCCAAATTACCCAATGCCACTTACCAGGACCAATATTCTCAAGTTGCCTTTCCAACTTGCCCCCGCCCCCTCATTTCCGAATCAGCTCATTGCTGAATGCAGAAGTCCACGTGTGTGGAAAGTCGGCCCGGGCCGATGCATCTCCGCCAGATCATGGCCGGGTTTCTCTACCAGCGCGCTCAGTTAATGCTTGATGGTGTTTGCAATGTCAAACGTCGCGTACTCTATTCCAAGTGAGAAATCTATAAATTCTGGCTCCCCTTCACGGGCTGTCCAGTTGTTCCTTCAAGATGGCATGAATTTCTCCACTTGATTTTGTACCGATTGAAAGCCGTTTTTAACCCCAGAAGCCGTGACTACGATGGCAGCACATGCGAATATCAGCATGCCTTGGCCATGGAACCTGAAAACACAGTCCAGCCCAACAGCAATGATGGATGCCTTCGGCCCAGTCGGGCTTCCACAGCTGATTGCTTCGAGTCTCAACAGTTATGCCTCCCTTATGTGCATCTTTGGGCTTCTTACATTCGTACGAACCTACGCAAGCCGGCTCCGGTCATGGTTTGAAGAACACTACAGTTAGAAAGTTCCTCTTCACACGCCTTGCACCCTGTCTAACTTTAAATAGCTTCGACAATCCATTTTAAATATCCTGACGAGTCGTATGACATGCTGCTGACTTGGGTTTCATCTCAAGGACTCGACAACGCTGCGCGATCAACCATAGCCCGAGTAGGAAGAAAGTGGATGCACCAAGACACTCTCTTCGATAACGTAAAAAAACCCGTTTGTTTGCTTCCATGGAATGGAAGGTTTGTTTTTCGGTTCAAGAACCACTGGCTCTCTTATCGGACCGAGTTGATCGATGTCGGTCTTCATAAGGAGGAGATGATATCCATTACCTGCTTGGGCAGATCCGGTAGGGTGCTCAAAGATCTTGTTATGGAATGTCGAGAGCAGTACTTGAAACAAACTGAGAACAAAACTACTATATTCGAGAATCGCGGATCATACTGGGAGAAGGTGGTAACAAAAGACGTTAGACCTCTGTCGACAGTTATTATCGACGAGGATCAGAAACAGCACTTGATTAGCGATGTGAAGCAATTCCTCAACCCGGACACTCGCTTATGGTACGCTGAACGAAAGATTCCTTATCGCAAAGGCTATCTACTGTATGGTCCCCCTGGCACAGGAAAGTCAAGTTTTTGCGTCTCCGTGGCCGGCGAACTCGATGTCGACATATACACGATCAGCATCCCAGGCGTGAATGACAAGATATTGCAAGATCTGTTTGCCAAACTTCCACCAAAATGTTTAGTCTTACTGGAGGATATAGACGCCATTGGTACGAGCCGGTCACAGGAAACCGAAGAGATCGACGACGAAGCTTCGAGATCCAAAAAGCCTGTAACGCTGTCTGGGCTTTTGAACACCCTTGACGGGGTGGCATCTCAGGAGGGTCGAATTCTCATCATGACGACGAATCATGAAGAGAAGCTGGATCCGGCCCTTATTAGACCAGGTCGCGTTGACGAGAAGGCCGAATTCCAGCTTGCTGACACAAGGATGACGGTCCGGCTTTTCGAATTCATTTTCAAGTCCGGTGTTGGTAGTCAAGAAAGACCCGAGACCCAGGCAGATTGGGAAGCAGGCCGGCTGGCCACGGAATTTGCCAATAAGTTGCCAGAGCGAACGTTCAGCCCCGCAGAGATAATGCGATATCTCTTGCAGTACAGACGGTCGCCCTCATCTGCGGTGGAAAAAGCTGAGACGTGGATTGAAACGGAACTAAGCGAAAAGGAGGACAGGTTGAAGAAAGTCGTGTCTCGAATCAAACCTGCGGGCAACACTATACAATGTCGCTCGACTCATATCTAAGCCAGAGACCGGCCTCGGATCAAAGCGGGCTGGAGGTTGCACTCGTACCTTCTTCGGTTCGGCATCCGAATGAAGTTAACACGTCAATAACTCCCCATATCTACTCACAATCCTCTAGTGGCCAATATTCCTGGCAAAATACACCAACCTTGCAAACTTGTCACTAGGCTTGCCAACAGGCCAAATACCATAACAACCAATTATTCACTTCAAATAAGAAGTTGTTGTGTTTGGCGCGCTGGGACTGCAATTTTGCACTAATGTAGGTATGGACAGTTGATGATTTGGAGGAAGTGTCACTCCTTTGGTCAGGACGAACTTATATGCTCAGCGAAAATGATACTGGTTGGCCAACGCCTGGAGACTTCTGGAGCATCCTTTCATTTAATTCAACGATTTCCAATGCGTCTCATAGCAGCCACTGATGTAGCACTGGGTGAAACATTGCACTTTGTAGATTAAGCTTCCACACAATCCCCCAACTGCACTCATAGCAGAGTCCGTGAATATATTTCTGGTGCTCCAACACCCCAACTAGCTCGCGGCCTTTTGCACGTGTTGTTAAGTAGCTTCTTAGGGGACCTGAGCAACCGAAGTCGCAGAACAGAAAATACATACACACATATAAGCTTCACCAGATCCGTTCTTTGATCCCATAGGGTACTGGTCTCCTATACACACCTTCCTTCCGATATGAACTTAACTGGCTGTCAAAAGTGATCGATGGATCATCGCATCTTGGAGCCCCGGGTGGCTACAGCGAATTGCAAGCAACCATAAAGGCTTCAGAATCGTGAATTAGAATGACATCATTCTTCTTGTAGCGTCCCTTGAACATCAAATTTTTGCGTGATTTGGTATTGAGGTTGTTGAGTTGTTCTAAGTTGATGTCAGAGTTCGTTTGCGTGTAAGAAACACTGTAATTTTTCCTATAAGTGCTTGTCTACCAATTTATATATGTAGATGGATGAGGAATTTCCGTCGTAATGAGGCAATATAGTCGGCGGTTTGTTAACAGTCGGCGGTACAACGATCATGCTTTGAGGGCTTGCCATAAACTGATCCCCTGGGCTGCATGGCGATATGGGCGGCGGCTGGGAAGCATGACGAGGCTTTGGTCATACACGAGGGATGCCATGCTGAGTTCAAACGGGTATATAAAGAGAATGCTCAATGAATTTGAGGCAAGCTGGCAAGGTTTTGGTGTAGATGTTTTGGGAAGCCGATTTAGAGCTGGAAAGCGCCAACGCCTTATACATTGGCATGGTCGCCCGACTAAAGAGGATTTGTCGCAGCAGTAGACCTCCCTTTAAGTATATTAGTTCTAGGGGGATGAGTATCAACACAAAGTTGAGGTTTCTTGAGCTGCTGTTGCATGAGTGAATAGTGATGATGCCGGAGCGGGAAAAACAAAAAAAAAAAAAAACACCTCCTCTGTCGGAGGTGCTGGTGTTCCTTGGCTTACGACGATGGAAGGTACCAAGCGTCCAGTTGATGAAAATTGCACAGTGGTCGGGTTACCAGTACCTAGCGCCGCCGACAGCGCAGCAAGCAACTAAAACCTTGGAGTTACCACCAACTCCTGACCAGCATGTGGCGGACTCGACATTGCCAGTAACCTTGGAGCCTGTGCTGCTGGTACCCAAACACCACTGAATTAGTCGCCTGAAGGTGCCAGTAACCTAGCCTCAAGTGTACCGGTAACCCAGGAGGGCAGGGTACTCGTAGCTAGTGGCCGCTGGTAACAAGCGCGTGCAGCGATTACTGGTAGCTATGGGCCGCTAGTAACAAATGCTGAACAGTTACTGGCACCCAGCTTATGTTACTGGCAATGAGGTCGCTGGCTGCTTTTTGTTACCAACAACAGGGCCGTGCCTGATCAGTTGGCGCCAGTAACCCCAGCTATTTTGGCAACTATTACTGGAACCACACTCGCCCCTAGCTGCACCTTGCTCTTGCTCATCTGTTGGGTACCAGTAACCCCCCCAGCCACTGTAATGTACTCTTTCCCACACCTACTGGTGAAACGTGAGTTACTGGCAAAACACTCACTAGGCCGCAGTTACAGTACTCAAAGCCAACGCAAAATCAGGCTCTCTGGACGCACAGCTAGATCGTCATCTACGCTTAAGCTACGAAACTCTGCAGCGAATTTCAAACAGAGGATCTCATTCAAGCACACACGCTAACCACCATTGAGCTCTACATTCTATTCTGCCACGGAAAGTCGTAGGATGGAAATTTAGCAACTTAGGTGCACCCCTCAGGCAGTGGGACCGCGCGTGTAGAGGCGCTAATTTTAAGTCATAGAATCTAGTGGCGTATTTGCGCTGGGTAGACATCTTCTATTATAAGGTCGCTAGTGCCATCTCAAATCCAGCCCCTCGCTCCAGGCAATCCTGCCGCTTCATGCTCCTCAAAATTCATAATGCAGCTCACAACTACATGGCCGCCTACCAGCCATCAGGCGATAAATTTCACATCGCCGGACAGCTTAACCAACATAGGCGAAAAGAATCACAGCAATTCTGAGCAAACCTCTCGGAAATTGATTGAGGAGCCTCGAGAATGCACAAAGGTCACGAGAGGTCGCCCCCACAAGCAAGCGAAAAGGAAACGTTCAAGAATCAAGTGGACATTAGAATGCGCGTTATCTCGTACTCACACTCTCATCAGGCCAGATGCTGCAGGCTTTTTCATTGCCACTTGTCGTACAGCACTTCTGAGTTGGATATCACTGCTACAAAATACCCATTTGGAAAAAGGTGTGCTTCCATCAGCAATCAAGATCAAATCTGTGCTCAGTATTCTGAACACCATCATAAGGGGGGGCGCAAATTTGCCGGCCAGATTTGGTTACGTGAGACTCGTGGATTTTTTTGAATGTCTGGAAGAACGAGTAAGGGAGCACAGAGCAATTGGCGGGTTCGTCGGAGAGTCTGGTCGTCGTAATACTACTGTTGCGATCAGGTTATGCATCGGCGCTTTGCAAGATGACTTCCCTGCGAGCCGAATTAAAAGCCGACTTAAAGAACAGAAGAGAGTTGGAGTGCGTTGGAAATGGAGTAATAGAAAGTCAGTTTTCTTGCTACTTATATACTCTGACGGAGCAGAGGCGATCGTGTGCGTGCGAAACTTCTTCAAAATTGTGACTAATGACACTAACACTCCCAGGAAAAACAAGGGCGCAATCGATGACAAAATAATTAAGTGCCTTGGTGCTGCAGTTCTAAGTGGCATCCCTAAGCCACTGATCGATGTCTGTACCGAAATGTCTAAATTTGCAGACGAAGCCATTGCCTCGGGAAATTCCAGCTACGGGGCACAAATGTCCGGGTTTGAGCACGAGATCAACAGACGCTTGGGTATGGTCTAAATTGCAGACTATTCTGATCTACCAATATACCAGTTGAAATTTACTTGATGGCCGTTATCTGAAGATGGTCAAAATAAATTAAAACATGATGGTTCAGAGGTCCACTGCGGCTTGTGTTGCGATTTGAACAGCTTACCCTGTAACCCTCCCCTTTGCAAAATTTGGGGATTCTGAACAATAGCGAGCACATCCCCCCTTCAACCAACTTCTGCCCCACTTGGAAGCGATCCAAGCCACAGCGATGTAAGACTCTCCATGCTGGAGTCTCAATCCAGACAACCAAATCCTGAAGGTCCACTCCCCAGCGCGCGCTTCGTCCTATCACCACATTGGGTGAAAATGGCTTGGACTCGCTGCCCCAGAAGCCCCCATCCCAGAAAGCCCATCCCAGCCGCTGCATCCTAGATGCTTTAAAACAAGAAAATGGCTTGGACTCACTGCCGCTCCAGAAGGTTCCATCCCAGAAAGCCCATCCCAGCGGCTACCATCTTGGATGCTCCCATCCTTGATGCTGCCACCCCTAGAGGCTTAAATAAAGCGGTGCAGAGCGGAGCGCTTCATCCCAACCTACTGGGGTCCTTCTTCCTACTCGGACATCGGCGTCTCGCCGCTCCGGCTCAGCAAAGAAGACTTGTAGCCGCTGCTCCCATATCACTCTGGCGGGGTGGGACTAAAATAGGCATAGAAGCACCCTTTCACTTCCTGGATGCGAGTCTAGAACAGGAAATCATCCACTCCCCTCTATCTCTCTATTTTGAAGGCAGCCTTATTTCGAATTGCGAGATGAAAAATAGCTAATGACGAGAAGGGTCCAAATACAAAAGACCATGGAACTCCTACGGTTACACAAAAAATAATTGAACATAAAGTCCTTAAACAACATGTCATCCCAAATTTATGCTGCCACCATGCCACGCCGCCATAATGTCAGTCCCGGGCGACAGGAAGATGTCTTTTCTCGAGTAGCACCTAGCCAGCTCTACTCAATGTCGAGCCCCGCATTCACCAACAGCTGGAGTGAGAGAACGGCAGATGAAATATCACGTTATGGGAAGATTTGCGGAAGATTTATCAAATTTAACGTAATAGAAGATTTTTTAGACACTTGGGAAACAGTTGTAGACTCCTGGTCTGCCCTTGTTCGAATAACATCTCTTCCGCACAATAAACCTATTCGACGTACGCATGTCATTGTGGCGGTGAATGTACTCGAGAGTGTCATCAATGGTCACACTGGAGTGAGCCTACCAGCCAGGTTTGGTTACTTCCAACTAGCCAATTTTCTAGATGCTTTGGAGTCCAGAATTAAGACTGAGCGTGACACATGGCCAAATGCTCTTGATGGGCGCAGGGTCACGTACACAACCGTCGCCTACAATATGTACCTGGATGCCCTTGGCTTAGACCCTAGAGCAAAATCGCCTAGGCAAGAACTATTGCGGAAAAGGTCAATAGGACGACGTTGGAGAGCTTACGCAGAACCGTCTAGCCTCTTGCTTGCGGTATACTCGGACTTTGCCGACACATCTATGTGTACGTATTTGTTGGTTTGAACGACCAGCGAACTGAGCTAATATTTGTATAGTAAGAGGAGCTTATTGGCAGAATTTCCACCCAAGGAACTTTCTTCGGCAGTCCTCCGAAGCATTCCGGTCAATGTATTGAATGCTTGCAGGTATATTTCTACTCGGATCGAAAGGGAGGCTGAGTTGGGGAGGCCTTGGGATGTCTCAATGTTACCAGATCTCAGACGTCATGTTGAGAACAATTTGCTTTAGTTCCACTCTATTGTGCTCTTAGTTGTTACAAATTGATTTGTTGCTTCACAATATATGAAATAACCTCTGGATCTCAAGTCGCCGCTGAAAACTGGTTAGTTTTACACCTGAATATTTCACTCCATACAGCACCAGTGTAACGGGCTGGAGCCGCTTGGACGGCGGCTGCGCCGCCTATCACCAACTCCTATGACAGGTTGATTCTAGAACCTTCTATGGAGGGGGAGATATAAGGCACCACGATGACGCTACGGAGTAGGAAGACTCTCTTTCCTTCCCTATCTTGATAGTAAACAGCATAGGGACTAGTTAGTTGAATCAACTCGCTAGAGGCCTTTCACACCAGTGCTGTAGTTGCTTCCATCAATCCTTTTCCTAATGATGTACGAATGGCATTTCAAATGTACATCCAGAGCCCTGGATATATCAATCGAGAACGGATAGAATATTCCAAATGGCGTCAATTGCACATTTTTCTTGACCAGCCTGATCTAAAGCCGGAGAACCAGACTGAATCCCGGCTCAGGCACCGTGCATATACCGAATTCCAACTCATTAACTACAAGCTTTATCGAAGAGCTAATTCCAGGTTTCCAGAGCCACGATATGTTGTTCCTGAGAGCGAGGCATTTGATCTTATTGCCAATGAACATCTACAACTTCTTCATGCCGGCCAAACGAAGACATGGGCTGCAGTTCAACAAAAGTACTACGGAATTAAGCGCGAAGATATTGGGTTTATACTTAAACGATGCAAGAACTGTGCTCTAAACAGGCCAGCTGGAACAAAGGCGCCATTGGTTCCAATCATCACCGGCAGAGCATGGGAAAGAGTCCAAATTGACTTAATCGACATGCGCCACGAACCCTCTGGCCAGTTTAAGTGGATTCTACACATCAAAGATCACTTTTCAAAGTACACCCAGTTATATCCACTGAAAAGCAAGCACGCCGAGCCAATTGCAGCTGCGTTCGCTCAATTTATTGCAGCATTCTTACCTCCCAAGATCATGCAGGCAGACAACGGGAAGGAATTCAAAGGGGCCTTTCTGATTCTGTTAAGAAAATATGGAATCCAGATCATAAATGGAGCCCCTAGGTCTCCACAAACGCAGGGCTTAGTTGAACAGGCTAATGGAGTGGTTGAAGCGAAACTAAGGGCTTGGAAAATGGACAACGGATCAACTGAATGGGCTGACGGTATACTCGAGGTTATATTGGCCATAAACACTCAAGTCCACTCTACAATTGGATGTGCGCCTGCGGAATTGCTATTTCGAGAGCGTTCATCATTTGTCGACTGGCTGAATAGCCACGCACGCAAAGATCCTAACGTTGGCGTTATGCAAGAAGACCATACCCAAGCCCCAATATACGCCCTCTGCGCAAGCCCACCAGCCCAAACCGGTGGCTTAAGAGTTGACACTGGAATTTATTCAGACAATTCCCACATGACAACGGGCTCTAACCCTAATATTAGTGGTTCAGAAATTAATGTACGAATTACTCCACCAGCTCAAAGCTCTCCGATGGACGAATCGTTTGGCAGTGATGCCCGCAATCGAGGAATCAAACGTACGAGCCATCCTACAAGTGAACCTAGAAGCTCGCCAGGGGCTATAGTTGAATTGGGAGATCCAATAATTACGAAGGCCCAGATAGCCACCCAGAAAGCAAGAACCCAAATGATGCAGAAGTACTCAAAGAGGCAAGATATTCAACATTTTGAAGTAGGGGATATAGTTTCCTTAAAAGTTCCCAGAGAGGATAGGACCTCAACAGATAATAGACGGTTATTTGGGCGTATACTGGATGAACCCTACCCTCACAGGTACAAAGTTCTAACACCTTCAGGAATAATCCAACGCCTAGTTCCTACTAAGGGATTAGGAGCCGTTGATAAAGCTCTCTGGTCGGATGTTTTCATTCCTGAATCCACGAACGAAGTTTCACTTGGACTGGCAGCCAGGGAAGCTTCTACAAGCGCCAGGGTGGGAATTTCATGCCAATGCAAGGGATTGTGTAACACAAAGAGGTGCAGGTGTTATAAGGAAGGCAAGAAGTGCAGCGTGCACTGCCATAGAGATGATCATGACTGTGGAAGTTTATCCGGCTTAGCTGTACGGACTGAAACTGCCTTGGTGGATCGGCCGCGCAGGAAACGGGCTAGAGTTGATACCATAGGGAACTCGGTCACTTAGAAAACTCAAGAGTACATTATTTTGTTGCCGACTTGCACGCGGTGGATCAACTATTCGCGGCTGGGGCATCCCAGTGACGAAGGTGGATATTCGTGGTTGGGATTCCCATTCGCGAATGGGGCAGCATATTCGCGAATCCGATTTATTTTATTTATTTATTTATTTATTTATTTATTCATCGACTGTCCCAATCGCCCTGTGGGCGATTATGCAGCGTTCAACTAAACATACAAGAGCATTCGATTCTCGCTTCTAAGAATTAAGCCGTTCCTGATCCGAACTGCTTCCTCTTCCACTCAAACGCGATCACTATAGTACGGATAGTCGTCATGGCTGTTCTGTATCTATGAACTTGTCAGGCCCTTCCCGGCCCTCCTCAGCTTCTGTTTAACAATAGTCACTCGTCTACGTTACGCAGATTGCGTATATTGAAGTTCTGTGGATGGTACTGCTCGGAATTGACCGAGAAGGCCAGTCCTAAGGATCATCTTGGCTGCTTGTACAGACTTTGACGAGCTACAGAGAATGCGCTTGATGTCTTCGCATGGTCGCTTGCCTGCCCACATCTTGTGTCGTTCTTCGATCCAGTCGCGGCATTCAAGGAGGATGTGTCGTACCGTTTGGGTCCCGTATCCGCAGGGGCATTTGTCCGTGTCGGCTTTGTTGATTCCGTGGAGGTAGGCCAGGAGGCCGATTTTGCCTGTACGCATCTGTGTGATCACTGAGCTGATTGCTCTGTGTTTGTCTGTATGGGTGGTCAGGGTGTCCTTTCCCGGCCGCACGCCGAGTCGGAATAGGTCTCTTCCGTGTTTGGCCGTCTCCCACGACTGCTTCCACTCCTCCCTCATCGTTTTGCGAATGTTGGATTTCGTGGTAGCGGTGAGGGTTCGAAGCCAACCTGGTTCTGGCGGAAGCTCCCTGGCGATTCGCTGCTTTGGATCGTGGCCAGCTGCTTCCTTGGCCGCTTGGTCGGCTGCTTCGTTGCCAGGCACTCCAACGTGTGCCGGTATCCATCGGAATTGCACCTCCCATCCTAAGTTTCGAAGCTTGTCAAGTGCTTGTACAGCTTCGACCAGGATGTACTGTCCCGACGGATTTTGGGGATTCCGCATTGCCTGAATCGCTGCCTGATTGTCGGTGAATATGGCACACTTCCCAGGTGAATTTGTCACCATGTTAATGTCGAGGGCCATCTGGAGTGCCAGTACCAGCCCTCTGAGTTCTGCTGCGTATACCGTGGACTTGCTCGATGCTCCCATGTATTCCGTTCGCTTGGTTGTGACACCACGGACCCGAAGCTCTGGTGCTATCGCAGCGGCGCCAACGTGGCCGTTGATGCCGCTTCCGTCGGTATAGACACATATTGTCCCTGAATCTGTGGCGTCGTGTTCTTTGATTGCCTCGTTGGCGGATTCGTCAATATGTACGAGCGGAGGAATCCACCAGGGCGGAACAACGTGTGGTTGGCGTTTCTCAAGTTTATCTAGCTGCACGCCGTACTTGTGTTCCAGGATACTCGAGAGTTGATCCAGGGGACTGTGTTCATCGCGGTCCTGGCGTGTCCGTCGTGTCGAGTTCATAGTTCCCGGAGACTTGGCCATGTCGTCGTACAGCGGACTGGTCCGAATGCGCATGATCGTCTCCAATACTGTTTGCTCCAGTTGTTGTTGCACCGGCAGCAGGTAAGCTTCTGCATCCACCGCTGCTCCAGCGGTTGTGCGGAAGGCTCCAGTGATCACTTGAGCCGCTCGTCGCTGTATTCTCCTAATAGCTGCTATCATGTCGGCACCTCTGCGTATGCGGCCTCTTCTAGGAACGTGCCATGCTGAGCATCCATAGAGCATTTGAGGTATGATCATCGCTCTGTACACCTGTCGAAGGTTCACCAATCGTGTTCCCCACGTCGATGATGCTAGGGCTGATAATGCTGAAAGTCGCTTCGTTGCTCCTGTCTCCATCCTTTCACGATGATATTCCCACCGAAGTCTCGTGTCCAGTTGGATGCCTAGGTATTTGCAGAAAGGGGAGGCTTTAATGGTTGTATGAGGCAGGCGGAGGGCGTGTGTGCAGTTCGCTTTTGGGTCTCTGGTAAAGTGTACGAGCTCATACTTTGCCGGTGCGAACTGGGAGCCGTGCTTCCTTGCCCAGTCCTGAGCCTTGCGGTGAATGGCTTTGAGGGTTTTACAGTTGCGTGATGCTGATGGGCCAACTGCCAGAATGGATACATCGTCTATGTAGCCAACCGACTCTGTCTCAGGTGTCTTGCACTCTTCAATCAAGTCTGCGTTATAGAATAGATACAGAATGGGCGAAATAGGTGATCCCTGCGGAATCCCTGTTTCGATGGGTACTGAGGCTGCGGTGTACTCTTGTAGCTTGAGAGTCGTGGTCCTGTCGCTCAGAAAAGAGGCAACCCAAGTTACCATCTTATTGTCTACGCGACGTTTGCGGAGATTGTGCAGTAACCTCTCTCGGGAAACGTTATCATACGCGCCAGACACATCGAGCAATAGCAGGGTTGCCACTTTGCCTTCAGACCACGCTTTGTATATCCGTTGGAGAAGGACGTGCATGGCGTGTTCCGTCGATGCGAGTTTTCGACCTCCGGTATGCCGCCTGGGGAGTAATTGATAGACGTCAGCGAGATAGGCAAGTCGGCTGGCTATGATGGCTTCCAACACTTTGCCCAGTGTATTCAGCAGAGCAATTGGTCTGTATGACTTGGGTTGTGCATAATCGTCTTTGGCCGGTTTGCGGAGGACTACGGTGACCGCCTCCTTGAAGTGTTGGGGGCAGTAGCCCAGTTGGAGACATGCGTTGAACAGCTTGTGGAGGCTAGGGAGAAGAACATCGAGTGTGTGGTGCAGAACGCCGTTGATGATGCCGTCGGTACCGGGGGCTTTGTTCGGGGCAGTCCTGCGCACCGCCTTCTCAATCTCCGACAGCGTGACGTCGGGGCATTCAATTGGCGGGGGATACTGATATCCATTAATGTCCGAGAGATTAGCCTGACGCGGAGGGGGAAAGAAGGACTGGCGCAACAATTCGGCCTTCTCTTCTGGGCGATAGACGAGTTTCCCGTCGGGTTTGACGAGTGCTGGCGTGCACGCGGGCAGTGTTTCGTGTCTGTTCTTGGCCCACTTGACCAACTTCCATAGTCCGTTTTTCGATAACGATGCCTCTTCTATTCTTTGGCGGTGGGTGTTGCGAAGAAATTTCTGCATATGTCGACCCTTCTTATTGCGTGCCTGACGGTAGGCTTCGTAGTCGTCATCTGATCTTGTACGCTGCCATTTTCGACGAAGTTGTTGAACTTCTGTACAGAGATCTTTGCATTTTCGGTCAAACCCCGCAATTGATCGGGGGGATGGATTAGACCACGGAGTTGATGAATCGATGCCTGCATTGAGAGCCCTGACGATGGAGGATACATGTGTGTCGATTTCGCCCTCACTTGTAAGCTCCATCCCGACACACTGCTGAGGAAGGCGCTCCTGGACAGCTTGTCGTAATATCATTGTATTCGTTCTAGACCACAGACGCCTCTTCATCGGGGTTGCTGCTCTCCATTCCCATTCAACGGTTATGGCTATAGGGAGATGATCAGAGTCGCAATCTAATCCTCGATCAATCTTACAGTGAGTCACGAGTGGTGTAAGGTCCTCAGTGGCGAATGTCAGGTCTATTGTCGATATTCCATCTTTCCACCTATGGGTAGGAGCCCCAGGTGCAGTGAGTAGCTCGAGATGGAGATCCTCAATGATTGTTATTAGTTGCTGGGCACTTGGCCCCTGTCCAAGACGTCGGTGCGTTGTTGACCAGAGGGGGTGATGTAGGTTGAAGTCGCCCAGTACGACTGTGTTTGTCAGGGGCTCCACTTTGTCAAGGGTTTCCGCCAGCGTGGAGAGTGTGTTGGTTCCCACTTCATTGTAAACGTTGGAAATGTTGATGCTTCGGCCAGAGCAGGGGTTGCGGATTGATAGGGAAATGATGTCTCTGGAGGTATATGAGACAGTCCAAGTACCGGGATCGATCCGCTTGTTGATGTACAAGCATACCCTCGTGGCAGCATCGTCGAGGTAGGCGAGATGAAAATGTGCTTTAAGAGGATGGTATGTCGTGGCTTTAATGGATTGCGCCAGGGTTCCTGTAAGTTGAATCCCAGATCTCCTAAGCTGAGGTGCCTGTTGCTTCTGCTGCCTACTAGGCAGCAGGTGGCCTCAGGCCCTATAATGGTAACTATCACAACTATAAGTAGCGG